>NW_012130075.1:452050-454240 GCF_000143395.1 Atta cephalotes
CACATACACATGCACACAGTAAATTCACAATATATATATTTACTTATATGACAACATAATAGCAAAGCAATTTAGTACATTGTCATCAGAGTCATTCAGCTAAAACTGAACAAAATTCAATTAAAAAGATTTGGTAACTTTATCTTTAATTTTTTATATTAACGTATAAAAGTAATATTAAACTTTTATATTAATGAACTAATATATTGGTTGAAATTGTACTGTTGAAAGTAACTGAGTAATTTTACAAAAGAAATTACAAAAAATTCAAGACAAGATACGCACACAAATAAAATTATTATAGCAAAGGAAAAGTAATAGAAGATATAAAAGTCGATTTTTTTTTGTATTATAGAGAATAGAATTTTCTATTTTCAAAAATGTATTTACATAAAGAAAAATAAGTTGTCGATTTTATTTCTGTGACCTATTAAATGTTTACGAATTTATTGTGAATATTTGAGACATTGTTAAGAACCGAGTATTAAAATCATTAAGGTCAAGAAGAAATCCTCAAATATAATTTGACTTTTGTTTCGTACGCAATGAGTAAGTTATCTCAACATCGAAAAGAACGTTTGTCGATCGAAAGACTATCAAATCTGTAAAAAAAAAATTGAAAGATATACTAAAATTACTCTTTCTTTTAATTTTTCCGTATTTTTAAATTCTTTGACACAGTATTACATCGAGTGTTATATACATGCTCTTAATTCTGATAGTGCATTATCACTACGTACAGTACAAGTGAGCAGATAATTTACACTCCAGTACGGTACGTATTTCTTTTCTAGAATATTCCATGAATTGATTGTTAAATCTGAGCACATGCAACAATTTTCTAAAGAACGATTACGGATTTATGCTTATATAATATTTTATTATTAATATCATTTGTATATTACTTTGATAAAAATTATCTCATAAATTTACAAAATACTATGTGTGCTTATTTAGAATTGAGCAGTCTGTGGTAAAAGAATATCATTTTAAGTAAATATTCAATTAAAATTGCTTTTCCACATTATTAGCATCACTATCAATTAATATAAACCATGTAAAATTTAATAATATATATATCGTAATTATCTTTTATTTTATTGAAAATAAAAAAATTTCCATGTATGGGATAAAAAAAATTGAGTACGAAATTCTTATGTTTCAATATTTATACAGAAACAAAATTTAGATCTTATTCCTTCGTTTATTAAAAGCGTAATGCATATAACAATGTATGTAACAGAAAATGTTTGATATTTAATACTTATTTGTGCCTCAAATTTGTGATTTTTCTATTTTAATTTAAACAAGTATCCCAAATATACATTTCTTGAATGATATATACATTGCCATAAAAATGCCAACGCTATACTTAGATTAATTTTTATCTCGCTTCAATTTATTTCTTATCTTTTTCTGATTGTAAGAATTAGAAAAAGTAAACAGTAAACTGAGATTAAAGTTAGTCTTATATTGGTGGTATATCGGGCCTTAATCATAATGAACATATGAACCAATGATAAAACTTTCAGTGTTATCGAACAAGTAGATATTGATATGTTGTAGAAAATCAAAAGAAATCCGATTAAATATGACGCGGACCAGAATTTTTATTCGCGAAGTCAACAATATGCGTTTGCCATTAAAAATGCAATCTCGCACAAGATCGATCAGAAATTATCCGACAGGATATAATGAAATAGTGGACATGAGCAATAATTTGCAACACGTACGACCAACCGAGGATATTCCTGGTCCAAAAGCATTACCTTTGATTGGCAATTTATTCAGATTTCTGCCTTACATAGGTGAGTTATTTTATTGATGCCTATTAGAAATCATTAATCGTTATTATTCAAATTCAAATTTGTATCTAAAATTGAAGCAAGATTGAATGATATGCAATTTCGAATATATAATGTAACAAATAATGAGAATCTTCAGATTAGTTATTAATTAGTAAGCCAACATAAAAATTAAATATACAATGCTAAGCATCAATACGATATTTTATTTTTATCATTATACATATATTGTTTCTACTTTAATATGTCCTTCAATCGCATAATGGCTTAGATAAATAATGACAAAATCATAACAGATAATAAATAAATTCGAGTCACTTTACACATTTAAATTTTTTGTTTGTTATTTAATACATTTTCTTTTAAAAAGAAACCTTATTGATCA
>NW_012130075.1:454260-456614 GCF_000143395.1 Atta cephalotes
AATATTCATATCTGAATGTAATGTATTTGATTTCATTCATGATCGATCATTAAATCTTAAACGATGCAATTATTCATTATGAACAGTTCATATATACAGTCGGGACCGATAAATTATTATAATACATTGTACATGATAATAATAAATTGTATGAAGAAAATTTTTATCTTTCTACTTTCTGACTGAAATCCTGAGTACGCAAATACCTATAAAAAATTACTAAGTATTAAATATTTCAAGATCATAACAGTTCAAGTATTCCAGAATAAATTTTGTTTAATTTTTTTGATTTCTTGTAAGAAAATATTTCTATAGAACAGACTACAACCTAGTAAATTATCCAAGTTATCCATTGAGAATATGTGGCCGTAGTATGGACGCGCACTGTATCCATTTTCGGCACTATGATTTTATCGACAAAGTCGCAAAATGGGTGTACTACGTAATGCACATTTTTATAAAATGGATATAATGGCGGTAGTGTATATACAGAAGATTTCGTCGGAAAAAAAAGGTTAGGAGTTGTCCTCTATTGTCCCATATCGTCCTATTGTCAAGTGTTGTCAAGTTTCTGCATTCTATGCATTTTATGCGTTTGATGCAAGAATTATTAGATTAAAAATATAAAAGTTTACATGATTTTGAACATATGTAATAATCAAAATGGAGCAGGTATTACAGCATATATACAAACTACGATCAATATGTTCATATATGATATAATTTTAAAAATAATTTGTGCATTGTTAAATGAAATTATTCTACTAAAGCATCTGTTTTTGCAAAATAATGCAATTTATTTGTTGATTATATTTAAATCTATATGTCTTATATGCTGATAATTATGTCTTTCTAATTCATAAAAATGTATAGTTGACTCTGATTCTTTCTACTTTTTTAATGTAATTACGCGCTTTTAATACCTCAACATTATATCTCAATTTTCATTGTTCTCTTTGACGATTTATAATTAAATAAAGATTAATATTATTTTGTACATCTTTTAAATAAAGAGATAAATACAAATTTTTTTTTAATTGCAAAATAATTTGTTTTATATATATATATATATATATATGTAAATATAAAATAATGTGTATAAACAATATCTGTACATTTAACGTATTTAACATATTTAACATATTTAACATATTTAACATTTAACATATTTAAAACTCAGTTATTTCGGATACTAATCATTGAATTGCTGTTATTTTCCTGGCGATTTTACTTCTGTTAAAATTAAAAGTTATAAAAATGATTAATTAGCTGCTAATTTATATATTTAGAATATTTAATTATTTGTTCCTGATTTTTACATCTGTTTATTTAGGATTTGAAAGCTAAAATTGACCATGCTTGTCGCACCGCAGAAGACTTCACAAAGTTATATTATGAATCTTTAGACAAGCGGAGATATGTAAGTAATAATAATATTGTTAAATATATTATTTCTTGATATGTTATATTAATATAATTAATATATAATTTTAGTTGATTTCAAGAATGTATATGGATACTGCTACTCTGATATGGAATGGAAATGGTGTAACAGGCAAAGAAACTATACAAAAATTCTGGACAGATTTACCACCTTCAGAACATACTGTTCATACTCTTGATGCTCAACCAATTACAGGTAACAGCTTCAATAACTGCACTAAATAAATGAATTATAATAAATTTGTATTTTTTACTATATAAAAATATCAAATAGAAATTTATAAATATTAAATAATATTGCACATTATATATTGTATCTTAATTTTTATAACTTAAATTTTGATAGAATTTATATTTGATAGAAATAAATTCTCAGTCGCATCTAAATAACTTCTCTTATTTTAATGCTTATACATTTAATTCATTATGTAAATATTTATCTCAATAATACGCGAAACCAAAAATTTTCTATTGTTGTGTCTGTACTATGTTAACAATAGGTCCAGAGGTAGCCAACCAATTAACATTTCTTGTCAAGATTGGCGGTCAAGTAAAATATGACGAGAAGAATTCAAAATCATTCAATCAAACCTTTTTAATTACGGCTATAGGCGATAAATGGAAAATTGTAAGCGACTGTTTTCGAGCACAAGAGCTATTAGATAACAATACAAGTTAGTTACATTAAGTAGGTGCATTAAGATTATAATAAACTTATTTTATACTGTAAAAACTCAATATTTTGAGAAATTTCTCTCCTGTAACATATGTACAATATATGCATACTAATACATATATAGATATATATATGTATCTACACACACACACACACACACACACACACACACACACACACACACACACACACACACACACACACACACACACACACACACACACACACACACACA
>NW_012130075.1:461828-465894 GCF_000143395.1 Atta cephalotes
TATGTTATAGGTCCATATATTATTATTCATTTATATTTTCTAATTTGCATATTAATTCTTAATATATCTAAAATTTTTTAATATTTAATTATTTTTAATGGAAGACATATTTAATATAATCTTATTGTTAGATCTGTTATCTTATCTTGCATGAAGCAAATGTATTCAGCAAATATGTTTTCTTATTTCTTCATTTTACTCATTCGTATAAATTAAAATTATTTGTATGTTATGCAGGTGAATACTATAATGTGAATGTTCTGACATTTATGCGAATGCTGCATAATAAGTATGGCAATATCGTTAAATTTGACGGTCTAAAGAAACAACCAAGTATCTTCCTATTCTGTCCAGAATTATGTAAAAATATGTATCAGTTGCAAGGCAAAATTCCAATGCGAATCGCTATGGAGCCCTTGCACAATTATCGCAAAAGCAGAAAAGACATTTACAAGGGACAATATGGTCTCACAACAAGGTCAATAATATCATTAAAAAGAATATGAGTAATCGAATTTCTATACATACTTTTAACTCATCCATCGAACAAAATCTCTATTTTTAAATATTTCTTTCTTTATTTCTTTCTTCTAATATCTTCTAGATTGCCTAATGTCAACCTGTAAGTTACATATAATTTTTTTCTGTTAATAAAAATGACTTTTTTGCTTTTAGTCAGGGAGAATCGTGGAAGGATTTTCGATCGAAAGTCGGTCCGCATATGATGCGGCCAAATATAGTGAAAATGCACGCCACACAAATTCACGATATAACTAGTGAGTTCGTGGATAAAATGTCGACACTGCGAGATCCTAAAACGTTGGAATTGCCAGATGACTTTATGAATGAATTATACAAGTGGAGTGTAGAAAGTAAGTATGTGTATATGAATATTTAGAGATATTTATGCCGTCTTTTAATAATTCTCTTTAAAAACGAAACACTAGAAAAAAATAATACAAATTTTGTTTTTATATTAAATTCATTATAATTAATAACTTATTTTTAATGTATATTTTACAGCAATGTGTTTAATCGCATTGAATTACCGAATGGGGTGCTTAAAGTCTAATCTTGCCTTGGACTCGGAACCACAAATAATGATTAATTGCGTAAAGGAAATGTTCAATCTTACGTATCGTATAGAAAATGTACCATCTCTATTAAAAATAAGCCATACACGAAATTATCAAAAGCTGTTCCGAGCATTAGATCAAATTAATGTGTAAGTATCGAAATTTGTATTAGTTACATTATATTAGAAAATGTATTATATTTGCAAAAATCTTGTGAATTTATTACTCTTAATCATTTTTATCTTCATACATCTTTATTCTTCAATTTTTTGTATAATGAATAACTGTGAATTAAAAAAAGGTCTATATTCTATTTTTTTATTGTTAGAATGTAAACTAATATTTTATTTCTATTATCTTTTACTTTTATTTTTGTACTTTGCTTGCACATAACTTATATATACATAATTTATATATACATACATGTATATATACAGGGTAAGGAAAAGGTATGGAAACCCTGAAAAATCTCAAAAAATATAAGTTTTAAAGAAAAATATTTCAAATAAAAGTTGTAGGATTTAAAAAAGTCTGTTCAATAGTCATCAGTTTAACCCTGGCTGGCGTCGTTAAGATCAAGTCAAAGTCATCTTGAATTTTTTAAATGGAATTTAAATTTTTTATTGCATATTCTTATAGTCCTTCTCAATATCTTTTCAAAGCCAACTAAGCTCTTAGATTATTCTTCGATCTTTCCTTAGTTGGAATCATCCTCCGATCTTGCCTTAGTTGGCTGGATCATATTCCGTCCTTGTCTTCGGATGTCTATTACTTCTTACTGTAAAATACTCAGTAACTTTGAACTGGCTGACCCAAAATGAATAAAATTATAGTGCTTTGAAAAGATATTGAGAAGGACAATAAGAATATGTAATAAAAAATAGGGTGTTCCATTTAAAAAATTCAAGGTGACTTTGACTTGATCTCAACGATCCCAGCCAGGGTGAAACTGATAAGACTATTGAATAGATCTTTTTAAATCCTACAACTTTTATTTGAAACATTTTTTTTGTAAAACTTATATTTTTTGAGATTTTCCATACTCTTTTCTCACTCTGTGTGTGTGTGTGTGTGTGTGTGTGTGTGTGCGTGTGTGTGCGCGCGTGTGTGTGTGCGTGTGTGTGTGTGTGTGTATAATATATCGAAAAATAATTTCAAAACTTCATTATACTTGTCATAATTAGCATTGTTCCGCCTAAAATTCATTTATAATATAATTCATTTATAATATAATATATTTATAATATAATTAATATTATTATTTCTCTTAGAATTTCCGCAAAATATATCGAATACGCTAAGAACAATATTTCGAAGTCTAGAGACAACACAAATAGAGACTATAGTATATTGGAAAAACTTTTGTGCATCGATAAACAAGTAGCTCTTGTAATGGCTTTGGATATACTGATGAGCACTGATACGGTAAAGAGTTTAATCCAATTTTGTTTATGAATTATGTAGAAACAATCTTAATAGCATTATTGGGTAATCATATTTTTTATAAATAAAATGATCTTTCAATACATAATAATCATAAATTGTTCAACAATTCTAAGCAATATGTACATATTATATATATATATATATATATATTTATATACACAAACGGAATATAGTGCATGATATGTGTATTTATAAATTTATGCAATATAATACAGAATTATAGAATAAGAAACTTATAACAAAAATAATAGAATTAATAAAATATAATAAAGGATAAATAACATTTTTATAGACAAGCAATGCGGCTGGCGCTTTGCTGTACTATATTGCAAATAATAAGGAGAAACAAGATAAATTACGAGAAGAAGTAATGTCTGTGTTACCTGACAAAACAACACCCATTACACATGATCTTTTGGAAAAGATACCGTACGTTAGGGGATGTATTAAAGAATGTATGCGGTTATTTCCCATCGCCAATGGCATTCTAAGAAATATGCCGAAAGATGTTTCTTTAGGAGGATACTTGATACCAAAAGGAGTACGTCGTTTTTTTCTAGTATTTTTCTAAATTACCCAGTTTAAGACGTGTCAATATTTTATTAATTCTAATATTAAAATATTTTTGATGAGGTATTAAAAAAATAAAAATATGCATTGAAAAAAGATTTGGTTAAAAAGTTTAGCAATTACAATGTCATTGTAATAAATAACTGTAGAGAATTTTAATTTTTTTTACAAAATTTTAAGTCGATTTTTTGTCAAATTTAATTCAATATCATCTGTTTTCATTATTGATATCTAAACTTTAAATATTTATTCCATCAAATTTCTATTAAAAATTTTGCTTTAAATTAAACGAAAAATAAGATTTAGATGCTTCAGTAAACAAACATAAAATATTGTTTGCAAACATAAATATTGTCAAGCAATTGACTATTGAATACATTAACTTTGAAAGTTTTTTTTTATAGTTAATTGTTTGATATTGGATCTATATTTATTCTTTGTTGGAAATATAAGTTATCTATTAATCTTTTGAAGCTTATAATTAGTTCATAATCTCATTTTAAATAGGTTCTCATTTTAAATTTCATTTTATAATTCTCTATTTCACAAAACATAAATGAAATTTTATGTTATGAAATAATGAAATAAGATTGCATTCTTCATAATTTCTTTCTTCATATCATCAGGCGAATGTGATGGCTTGTCACGCAGTGCTTTCGATGGATCCTAAGTATTTTGCGCGTCCTATGGAGTATATTCCTGAAAGATGGATACGGGATAGTCCCGAATTTTTATTATATAGGAGTACGCATACCCACGCATACATGCCTTTCGGTTACGGTGTTCGCGCTTGTATTGGACAAAGATTCGCTGAGATGGAGCTCGAGATGTTACTCTTGAAAGTTTGTAAACTTTTATTTTTAAATAATTTTAACTATTAATAATTTCTAAATTAAATAGCATCTTAATGATTGTGATAAATTCTGATGATAAATTCTAAAAGACTAAACAAATCTCTCTAACTCCGTTTTTTG
>NW_012130075.1:469202-474186 GCF_000143395.1 Atta cephalotes
TACAGACAGTAATAATGTCCAACACTGGCTAGATCCAACAAAACCTATCAAGAAACAAGTTAAAAGTATGTGTCACTTTTTTAAAATTCTTTTAAAAGCAAAAGAGCATAAACTTACATAATTTTTTATCTAGTTGGACCTCCGTACACGCTCAGATTAAAAGTAAAATTCTATTCTTCGGAACCAAACACGCTGCGTGAGGAGCTGACGCGGTACCAGTTCTTTTTGCAGTTGAAGCAAGATGTTTTAGAAGGCAAGCTTCACTGTCCTCATCAAGTTGCAGTTCAGTTAGCTGCTTTGGCTCTTCAATGTAAGTTTATTCAAGAATTAAAATAGGTTTTTTACGGATCAATTGACAAATCAATACAATAATAATGCCTGTTAGAGAGCCAACATAGGATGTCAACAGGATGTGAAATTTAATTTATTTAAAAAGATTTCAAACAATATGCAAACATTTCGATTCAATTTTGGATCTTTATCAATGCTCGTGATTAATTAAATTAGTCAGCTAAATTGTAATGTTGTTGACAACGACGATCATTGTCCCAGGAAGTACATTTAGGAAGTAACTAATTTAATTAATCATGAGCATTGATAAAAATTCGAAATTGGATCGAAACGTTTGCATATTGTTTGAAATCTTTTTCTAAATTAAATTTCACACCAACACCCTGTGTTATCTCTAATAGGCATTATTATTATATTGATTTATAGAAATATTTTTAATAATTTTGTTATTATTAATAAAATTAATAATACTATAATAAAATTATAGTTGTCATAGTGTGACAAATGTTTGTTCAATAAAAAAATGGAATTCTTATTTTAGCTGAATTAGGAGATTACGATCCTGCTATGCACAGTGCTGCGACTGTATCGGAATTCCGCTTTGTACCAGGCCAAACGGAACAGATGGAACTGGAGATACTGGAAGAATATATCAAATGTTCTGGTCTCAGCCCGGCCCAAGCAGAATCTGCATATCTTAGCAAGGCCAAATGGCTAGATATGTATGGCGTCGATATGCACATTGTTCTTGGTAAAGATGCCTGCGAGTATTCTCTGGGCTTGACTCCAACCGGCATTCTGGTTTTTGAAGGCACGCAAAAGATAGGCTTGTTCTTCTGGCCAAAGATCGGTCGTTTGGATTTCAAGAAAAAAAAGCTGACGCTGGTGGTTGTAGAAGAAGACGATGAAGGCAGAGGCGAGCAGGAGCACACTTTCGTGTTTAGATTGGTGAACGAAAAGGCCTGCAAGCATTTATGGAAGTGCGCAGTGGAGCATCATGCTTTTTTCCGTCTACGTGCACCGGTTAAGGGAACCAGCGGCCGCCAGAACTTTTTCCGTATGGGTTCGCGTTTCCGTTACAGCGGCAAAACGGAATTTCAGACGACACAGCTGAATCGGGCGCGCCGCACCGTGCAATTCGAGCGACGACCGAGTCAAAGATATGCGCGACGACAAAGTCACGTTCTTCGCGAAAGGCAGCGTCAACAACAACAGGTAGAACAGCCGCAACCTTCTCCACCTCCAGGTGAGCTGAAATATATTTTAATTAGCATAGTGATGGCAATCTCATATTTTGAAACTTAACATTTTATTAAAAACTTTATTTATTATTAAAAAAAAGAAATTTTTGCAAGCTGTTTAAAAATGCGAATAGAGCGAATAGATGATAAAATATTGTATTTCAGTTTATTTGAGAATATTTTGAAAAAATATTTTTTTATCGAGATATTTTTTAAATATTTTAGATTTTGATAAGGGAAATATAGTTATATTTATAGTTAAACTTTGACGTAAAAAAGATCATCTAAAGAATTAAGAATTATTTCTTTGATTTTTTAATCTGTAATGTAAATATTTTGAATATCATTTTTATATTATGTTTTTTAAAAATATTTTCAGCCGACGAAGAACCCTTGCAGCGTCAATCGAATCGATCCAGTACAAAATCTTCGAACTCTTCGAGTGTTCAGGGCACGTCATCGCCTTTGGTAGATTCTCTGTTGAAGTCTCTCGCCAAAGATCAACAACCACTAGAGGCCAGGAACCAGACGACGGTTAGCAGTAGCGAGAAAGAGTCAGAACCTATGAAAACCAGTTTGACGGTTGAAACTATCACCAATCAAGTGCAGCTAGTACCTAATAATCAAGTGGGTGGAATATCGTCATTACCCCCTCGAACACCAATTCCGCCGGAATCTCTAAAGTGCAACATACTGAAGGCTACTCTTGAGCAGGGGAAAAATTCGAATTTGGTCTCCATTACGTCCACAGAAAGCTCTGGAGTAATTGCAAAGAAAAATCAACATTCAGATGCGGCAACTATCGTTTCCGTGGTAAGCATCATTAATTTTCATTTACAATTTTTTCTATTTTTATAGTTTTTGTCCTGCTTGAATCGTTTACATTGTATGTCTTTTGTGTATTTTTGATTGTATTCTTTTTATATTTTATATCTTTTTAAATTTAAGATATTTTTGTCTTAGTAATATAACTTAACGTATTTTTTACATATGTATTGTATAGTATTATAAAATATTTATAAACTTATGCGCAGCTTATTATATAATTATATAAATAATTATATAAGTAATAATATTAAATTTTGTCAAGATTATTATTCTTTGTTGCTGTTTATGTTTATATTATTTATTATGTCTGCTTTATGCTAGACGCCAGCCATAATGTGTTTGCTTTCTTGCTTTCTTCATCAAATAGGGTGGTGACAAATTGACTCTCTCTGTGAGCGGAGCGACAACAGCAGTAAATCCTTCTATGGACGATGCTGTTACTGTAACGCATTTTTCGTTGGACAGTTGGGGACAGATCGAACAAAAAACTACGTCGTTAAGCCCGAAAGTATCGAACCAACAATCACAAAATCCTTTCAATCCGTTCACTAATGATAGCATCGATACGTCTAATACGCCCGAAGCTTCCGAAGAGGAAGCAAAACCGGAAGATGACAAGAAAAAGAACACCAATCCATTCATAGACTCGAACCCATTCTTGGGTATTCTCAATCCCTTTAAAGATTTACAACCGGTTACAATAGAGAAAAAAGTCGAGGCGGATATAGAAAAAGCCGGAGCGCGGGTTGTTAAAACTGAGGAGATACAAACGACCACTACGACACTTACACACAAGGTCAGTTACATTTTTAACGCTTGCAGTCCAACGTCTCGTCTATCACGTAAACACCCTGATTTCATCAAGAACGGAAAACTTACTTTTAGAATAAGTCTAAGAAACTTATCATTTAGCGCTAATCATAAAAAAAAGTAAGATTTTATTTTATGGGAGTAAGTTAGACGTGTTGATGAAAGCGTAAAAATTTGTTTTGTGTGAAAGTTGTGTTTGTGTATACGTGAATAATAAAGTTGAATATTCTTCGAGTTCATAATTTGGACTATTAAAATTTGGTCATTAAAGTTAATATAAATGATGATTATTAATATTCTATACAATGATAATTTTTAAAAGTAATTATTATTAACAATCCAGAAAAATTAATTCAGAGTAAAGCATTAAAAGACGTATTTTGCAGGATGAGAGTCAAGCGGCGTCAGACATTAGTCCTTGGTTAGTAGCGGATCCGTCACAAAGTCCAGCACCTGATCAAACACCAACTAAGCATACAATAATTACGAGAAAGACGGTAATTACCACACAGTTATAAAATATTTATTAAATATTACAAAGAAAAAAAATAATATCGATATACAATGCGCGAGAAAGTAGCACCAACGTACGACTATATATATTTACTTTGGTCTTCCTCGGACTGCCTATAGCTTTCTTTTTTTACTTACTTTACAAAGTGCGTAATGTTAGTCATAACAATCGTGACAATTAAAATTTGGCATGTAAAAAACTACATGTTAAAAAATAGTTATGAAAGGTTCTAAGTTGTTACTTAAATATAAAAAGCAAAGTACCATTTTGGGAAGGCATTATTTAAGTTATTACTGGGATATTTTTATGTCTATTAGTAAAACAGTCGTTTTATACCGACTAAGAATTTGCATAATGAGGTAAGCTTTCTGTTTATAGCATCATAAATATTCCTTAATTGTACAATGCATTTATCTTAAGATTATGTGTTGATAAAACAAGTGTCCTTATAATCTGCCAACATGTATTAGTAAGGTACGTATGCAAGATTTATTCGCATTAAACACTTTTTACGTTTGTTTTTTGCAATTTTATGTTTTCTTTCTATTTGCAAAAAATAAATGTACTTTATTTCGTTTTAATTATGGAGTGCAGCTAAAACGAACAAATCTACGTATTTCGTGAGGCAATATATATTGCTCGTGTCTAAATATTAAGTCTATGCATTTATAAGGTAGCATTTTTGTATTAGTAACCATTGTGCCTTCGAATTTAACGTGCGATGGACAAACATGCAATTATGCGAATATTAGAAACGAAAAAATCATATTCGCTGTGACTGATTAAAAATATAAGTATTACATACCCATTATAATATCATATAAATTACATAAATAATTGTGCTATATAAATAAATTTGATTAAAACTTTTGAGAATACTATTGTCGATAAAAATTTTTAGATTTGGTATAATGACGTCAACTAATGATGTTGATTCTATCTATTCTTTGTACGATTTGTGGATAATATATTTATGTATTATAATAAATAAAAGAGACAATAATCGATAGATGAATAAAAAAATTAATACGCGAATCATCGCCAGTCTTAGGTAGCACAACTTGTGCCTCAAATATGCAACTATAAAGATATTCGTGTTTATTCTATGCCTACGAAACTATGAATCGAATTTTTATGTATATATTTATAACAGAATGTATGTATGTGTATATATATATATATATATATATATATATATATGTCTTATTATTAGTCCTGAGTATTTGTTTCGTTAATTTGTTTCCTTTTTGTTTTCGTATTATTTTCGTTTTCTTTATGCCATTAATTTTGATACGCTAAT
>NW_012130075.1:474301-494495 GCF_000143395.1 Atta cephalotes
TATATATATATATATATAGTATTATTATATATATATTATTATTATTATTAATTAGTAGTAGTAGTACGTACACACACACACACACACACACACACACACACACACACACACACACACACACACACACACACACACACACAAAATTTTCAAATTAATATATCTATACAATTATATATACATATGTATGTGTATATGTAATATATATATACATATGTATATACATATTTACAATATATTGTAATGAATGATCAATACCCTGATGTATTCCGTCCTAAAGTGTCCTAAATATTTAATGTTATGTAATTGCAATTTTTGCCATTAATAAAACAAATGTATCATTAATACTTTTTCTCTGTGATTACTTAGTAATACATCGTAATTCGATAAAGAAAAAATACACCAAAATTAATAAAGAAGTATTAAAGCGGCGAATAAGTGTTCATACTGCAATATTCTAATAAAATTCATTATAAAAACTTTTTACTTTGGAAATAAATATAAAGTAATATATAAATAAAAATTTGTATAAGTTATTTTTGAGACATTCTGCATTTTTTGTTTGATAAAATTATAGATAGAATTTATGTCTAATCAATAATCGTGTACTGGTCGTTTAAATTATCTCTTCTTTAAAATATTCTTTCCAATATTTATTCTTTAAGTCACCTATATTTGCACTGACATTATGAATTGACTTAAATTGATACTGGGAACAAGGTACTTTGATACTGTACATCAGGAAATATTCCTCATTTCCCACGTTTCAACACATTTCAGTACTATTCAGTATAAAAAAGAAAATGTCAATAAATATCTGCATTTGTAAATGCATTGATTAATATTTACATGGAATGGTCGCATCGGCATCATGTATTTTGAGATCGTTTCACTAAACTAAGGATTATTGCACGACTTGCGCAAGAAGGCATCGTTCGTTCTCCAAATCACTAAGCAGATGAACACATTCAATAGTCTAGCTAAAAAATTTGCTCGTTCCATCATTCGTTATTTACATAAGAGATATCTTATCTCGATGCTTATCGTCAAAATAAAATTACAGCGTATAAGTTTGCTCAACAGATGCCAGTCATCTTTATCACAATTAAACATACAATGCGTCAAGTTATCGCGTGTTATGTATAGAAGACGACAGGTGTCAGACAGGCGTCTCTGTGTCGTTCCGCGTCTTAGCATGCCGAGACTGCGATTGAGCGTTCGAGGACTCGCGTATCACAAGACTCACAGTATCAGAGTAATCCAAGTCTACTCGACGTTCTCCATCCCGCGGTAGACTCCTGTTCGACGACGGCGAACTGCTATTCTCTGCACTGCAGTCATGTTTGAACACGCTGTCTGATTGGGAATGTGTTGGCGTGGACATTTCAGAGACCAGTGGCGTAGATTCGTCATCGCTCTCACCACCGGGTGCCGGTGATCCCGCCGTTGGCGCAGTGCCAATTAAACGGTCCTTTAATCTTGATAGCTTCTCCAGGCTGGAAGTAGGCACCGATATCATTACTTCATTATTAAACGTCGAGGACGAGCGTTTCTTGGTGGACACAGACGATGGCGTGGTCTTCTGGGATATATTTTTCCCCATATATCTCTCATCGGTCGACTTCGATCTGATCGCAGGTTTCGGTGACGAAGGCGGAGAAATAAATAGCGAGGACGGTCTAGTGCTAATGTTGCTGCCGCTTCTCTTTAGGGTCTTATGTGAGCAGGTGGACCTTGTACTTCGTTGAGATGTGATGCTACGCTGAGAATTGGTACGTTGAAGAAACATAGTGGAGTCGTGCGAACTATCATCCGAACTGCCTGGCTCGTCATTAATTGGTACCCAGTGAAACAGCGGACTGGCTTGAAGCAGTACATACTCCGTATCATGTACCGAAATGACAGGTCCTAAAACAGAAGCTCATGTAATATTTGCTTATCATACTGTGTTCTAATTAACTATAATATACATTATGAAGCCATTTAATTCCAAATCATAAAATAGATTTATTCCTTACAAAGGTTTTATATAAAAATTTATCAAGTTATTAAAAAAGATATTTATGATAAAAAGAATGTTTTTCGATTTTTTTTACTCTTATTTCAATTTTCATTCTTCGAAACACTTGGTCATGATAATAATAATTGAAGACTTCTAGACGCAAATTGCAAAGAATGTAATATCAGATATAGTTTCCAAGAAAGTTTTATTGCCACTTGCTCTCGTAATAACATAATACTGTTTATAACATAGTTAGCTAATAATCTAGCAATAATATTCATAGTGTACACATAGTACAGGAAATAACGTGGACCGGAGTAATAGGACGCAACTTTTAATTTTATCGCCAACGATCACTTTATATACAATAGTTTTAAAAATATAATACATTGTTATACGTCGTCTCGGTTAGCACAAACATTTTCATACGAGATATTTGTTTTGTCAACAATGCGTTATCACAGTCTTTTGTACATGAATTGTTCACAGAAAACATCAAACGATTAGCTTTGAGAGTAGTGCCTCTGACATTTTTTTTAAATATTATATAATGCTTACAAATGCAGTAGAGTATGGTATATTACCGACTAGGTTTTTTTTTAATAATGCAATCTTTGTTTGTTCAATATGGCATTATACATCGACATTAAACTACACTGTTAAAAATTTCAAAATTAATTCAAATAACATGTAACATGTAGCGGTTATAAAATAACTACAAATTCACATAAAATATTTGATATTATGGAGTATATTAAATTTATAATAAAATTGATATTATGAAAAGCATCATTAAATGTTACATACATGTACACAAATATACTTTTCAGTTACAAATACATTAAATTTAATGTAATACAATAAAATTTTATGATATTTTTAACAGTGTAGCTTATAAAATGAGCATCATATTAAACTAGCCTATGAATACGCAATACAATAGTGATCCTATTACAATCGTTTAATGGCTTTCATTTTGTTCTTTCTGCGATATGTATCATTGGTTTCTCGCATTGGCACATGAGTACTTTAAGAAAATTTGTACATGTTTCTGTACAGAGAATAATCTTTCATTTTGTAAGTTACAAATGGCCTAACAGTATATTTATATATTGTATACCATTTTATTTGGCTTGTCGAGTGCTATTGCGACTATATACATCTTTTGTCGCTAATACTGTCAAGTAATGTTCTACGGACATACAGATGTATAAATAAAACTATAAATAGGATGAAGTATGTCCTTTAAATCTTTCTTTTTCTTTTGACATCACAAAAGTGGCAAGCACCGTCCTTGAATGCAGTGATAATGATATCTAGTCGTTGCACGTTTCGATAGAAGTCACGGCGGAAAAATCTCTGCTTTTGTGATGTACGCAACGTGAGCGATTTATACTGTCATTCATTACTTGACGAATATATACATCATCCTATAGTCATCCTATTTCAGATTTGACTAAACGTTAGCACTGTATTCGGCGGAAGTGTCACTGTTTTGGTCAGGCTGCGGTGGCTCTTGCACTATTACCAGAGGCAGTGTAAGTGGTAGGGGAGTAGGCTCACCTGAAGAAAGTGAGTCTGTTGTTGGAGCCACCGCTGGCGATGGCACATCTAAAACATCTTCACAAGCTTCTTCATTCAAGGTCTGCAATGCTCCGCAAATCATTTGCTCCTCTAATGTTACCTGAAACGTATATAATTATATGCATTTTAGCATGTTCATAACAGATAGTATTTTTTACTTGTTGCATATATAAATAAATAAAATTAAATATAAAGATTTTTTTATTTCTTAAAGTAAATACAACAGCTTACCTGAAACTGATACCAAGTGCAAATGTAAATAAACGAAAATTTTTTTGTAAGTTTTCAGTTATAATATCAATTGTAAATTTACTTATTAATATCATTTGTAAATTTATTTATGATTATTTTATATAAACTCATTTAATAATACTTATATCATACCTGTTTTTCCATGATAGATTGTTTATTTTGATCACGGCGAGTTGATCCATCCGTTCTCGATGCTCCTTTCTCTTTTTCGACGTGAGCAGACACACGTATGGAATTATTTGGCAAGGCATGATCTATAACGAATAAAAATGATTCAAAAAATGGTTGAATAAAAAAAGGAGCAAATAAAAAGAAAGATGTCGAATATACCTTTGCGTAAAATTTGTTCAGATCCTACGGTAAATCGAACACTTCGAGGACCTTCTTCATATGTGAATGACGAGAGTTCCATTTCACGTAGTGATACAATTACCATGCGAAATAATTCCCAATCTCCAAAAGTCATTTTAAATACCTAAAAAATATAAATATATCTAATATTTAAAAATTTCTTTTTGAAAGATACAGCATTCCAAAGATTACTTTTTTCAGTTCTTGCAAATCGCAATGTAATAAAACTCGTCCATTAATATTATTTTCTTTGATGGCTTGCTTATATATCGGTGCTTGTATTGAATTAAGACTTTCAATTTTGTCGATCAGATCACAAACTCCGTTCACTGATAAGGACGACAGTTTTATTTCTAAAATTTCGGACTGCAAATATAAATAAAGCACTAAGTCACATTCTTTTCAATAGCAAGAAATATTCGTACAATTAATTTATAATGTACCGGTAACGTAGTTGTTACGGAAAGCGGTTTTGTCATTGATTCCATGGAAGGCATTTGCACCCAAGCTGGCGGAACTTGCCATTCGAAGCTTGGCTGATAACCCCACGATGGCGTCGGTGGCACAGATCCCTGCAAACTCGATTGTTTGACAAGTTTCGCATGCCGATTTGTCGATGTGTTTCTTTGTGAAATCCATTGATCAAACGGAACACCGTGACCATGCCAAGTACCACTTTGTTTATGAAATAGATTCATGTCTTCCTCTATACTTTGTTGTTCCTCCTTTATTTTTTTCTTAATGTATGGATCTAGATTAATAGTGAAAGGCAAAAATATTTTCATATCACTAATAAGTAAGCTGGACCGATGAAAAGTGAGAAAAACATCCAGTTTGCGTTCGTCTCTATCTATCTCGAGAAGTGGTTGCACCTCTTTCAGTACTGGAATTTGCGGTCGCACCCTAATAAATATAATATATATATATATATATATATATATATATATATATATATAAGCGATGTAAGAAAAAGGTATTATATAAAATATAGGTATTATATATTTACATATTATATAAAATTCACATACTTATCATAAAGACTTTTGAGTGACATATTATCATCCAGAGTTTCCTCATACAAGTCGTAATGAAGAATGAGCCAAGATGTCCTAAAAGGCCATTGCTCAGTAATGTTGATCCAACTAGCTAAGTGATACCAGTTGAAGTCAATCTGGAATGCTTTAAGTAATCGTCCTGGAAAAAAAAAGATAACATATACATATGTATAAGATAATATAAACTCATATATTATAATATTATATGCTTATGACTTAATACATTACCGGTAACATAAACAACATTCATTAATCTTCTCATGCTGCGGGGATTCACATCGCTAAAATAATCATCAGTGAGTAACATCTTATTGAGATCTTGTGCGCCGCCCAGTCGATTCAAATTACTGCCAATACTGCTAGCGATCGATTCACTCAATCGCATCTTTCTACTGCCTTTCCTAGTTTGGGGTTTCAATTTTTCGTTGCTGTTCATTATAGCCGATTCCGTACTGAGTCTTCTACTCGATACCGAATGATGCATGGTGCTGGTCGCGGTATAGTTAACACTCTCCTCAGCCTCCGTCCATGCCGTCTTCTTGTAATATTGAGCAGTCTGTTGCGCAACCTTGACTTTACGTAAACCGCTATTTTGCAAGTAGAATGGCAAATGCACCATATTCCGCAAGTAATCATGACCACCGATATTCGATTCCGAGAATAGCCTTCTGCTATTTACTTCTACCGCCTATACGCACAGTATCGGACGATAATTATCATTAAAATAACGAAATTGCGATTTTTTAAATATTTTTATTTTAAAGATTGCTTACCTTAGATATAATATGTGGATCAATTGCGAGTATTACAACAAAAGGATATCCATTATCGCTAAATAAGGCCTGTATAGCGTCCAAAACGAGCAAAACTTTATCCTGTTCGCAACTATCCAAACCATCCACTATTACAACTAGTCTACTTTGTTGAGCCATAAAACTATCCAAGCACTTGACCTATTTAAAATCATATAAGTTATATTACTGCAAAGTTTTAATCATTATTTCAATAGAGTAATTTACCATTTCTGTCATTAAATTGACTTCGCTTTTTAAAGTCTGAATGAATCCTTCACTCTTCAGAGTCTCTAATTTTGATATACTACGTTGAAGATGCCGCCTCTGTGAAAAAACCAATGCCTGCAGTGTTCTACTCCATGTGTACAAATTTGCTATTATACTGATGGCCAATACCAAAGCGATCGATATCATGATAATTTGAGCAGTAACTTGCTCTATCGTGGATCTAAACGCATAATGATATAAGATAAGTAATATAAAAGCGAAGAGAGAATACTTATATCCGACATATAATTACTTACTCTTTCTTGGAAATATCTACGAGGTACACCGTAAGTATCGAAATACCGACGAGCAAGCTGCATAAGCAGAATTCAAATATGATTACGTAAGGCAAGCAACATAAACGCCTCCATTTCCATGTAGTGGTCGATTTATCCGGTTTTGGCCGAAATGCTCTGTATAATCTGGTAGATAGAGAACCGTAGTCATTCTCAATGGAATCGTACAATGAGCCAACCATCTGCACGACTGCGTTCTCACCGGCAGCAGTCGTACCCACGCGGGTTTGATCTGTGAAGTAAAACTTTATCGGCTGCACTGCTATGCCATCATGACATTGGCTGCCTGGTGGATGACAAAAGATTACTTGCAATAGCAATTTTAGAGCATTCAGCTTGGTGGTTAGCGCTACTGTCAGATTGTACGGCCAGTACCAATCGTACCTATGATTACAGATCTTCGATCAGGACATTGTATATAAAATAAATAGAATTTCACTTCTTGCTGTTTTTCTTACCTCTTATTGGCATACCAGACGAGTATCAAAAAAATATAAACGACAACTAATAAACTTATTCCAGACGATAGACCAATAATCCACGACTGTAAGACGAGGCCAAGTATGATACCCACAAGTAGAGATATGTGAGCTACTACTAAAAAGAGTAAGGAAGAGAATTGGAATACTGGATCGATCCATTGTCGCGCGAAGTTCTTCATTTCCTCTGAAATAATAGTCGTTAATACTTTTTCATAAAGCTCACGTGTATACAGATATACCATGTATACAGATATAAAATACTCCAAAAGTTTAAATTGTCATAACATAATATTCCATTTAAAATTAAATTTTGAGTTTAATATTTTTTTAAAAAAGATTTTGTTCTAAATTCATCAAAGAATTATCAGTTCATAGAAATAATTTTTGTAATATTCCGTAAAATTATTAGATAGTAACAACTCATTTGATGATACCTCTTAATTTGTTCAATAAAAATGATTTCCCAGAGCCCCATTTAGCATAAAGACCGACAGTTATTGGCGTAGAAAGCGATGGTTCACTGAGAATGTCTGCTAGTGCACTGCTGTACAAATCGTAACCAAGCATGTTTTCATTGTCCTCATTAGTATTTAAACGCCCTGTAACGTTTATCACATTTTTTTATAAAATGAATTAAAACATTAAAAGTATGTTTTCCACATATAATTAAGTTACCAATAATAACGTGACACAAATAATAGCATACGTCTGATTAACTTACGAGCACCGAATATCTGACCAAGCATCGTCTTGGGATGATTGACATCGATGTTGTAGGGGGTTTCACCTTGTCTATTCGGACGATACAATAACTGGCTATTCTTTGGATTCCTCAGTAGTATCTCGACGATCGCTTTTGATCGCGCGCGCATCGCTATGTGTAGTACAGTGTCGCCCTTCTTGTCCGTAGCCGAGACCTTGGCTTTCTTGTCTAAAAGCAATTGCACGATTTCGGCGTTACGCGACCTCACCGCCCGTAATAAAGGCGTGTCGCCGTCTTTCGTGGCAATCTCCAGGTCTGGGTTAGCGTTTAGTAATAATTTGAGTATCGCTATATTGCCTTTCTCTACTGCTATGTAAGTTGCGGTTTTTTTATCCTAAAATATATACGGACGGGGTCGTTAGTTCGATTGGGACGATTCAAAAATATCGCGAGGGTGTCACGAACCTAGCTCGAAGTGGCTTAAGGATACCACAAAACCGGATCCGGATTATCATAAGATCGTCTCTTATTAAAATATCCATCATACTTGAATCTAGTGATTACTTCAACAAGTTTCACATATCTCACCATATGGAACTCTCGATACAATCTGGCTTACCGAAATGATCAATAATTGAGAACCGCAATGCACAGTGAAAAGTATAATTTTTTCCAAGTCGATCTTCGAGGAAGATACGCAAATATAAGAAAAAATAAGTTGATTCGTACCTTTCCAGCAATGTCGACGTCCGCATATTTTTTCAGCAGTGATTCCACCACGCCTCGATGGCCACCTTTAACAGCGTGAATCAGATTCGTATCACCAACACGATCCTGAATATTAACGTAAGCACCGGCATTTAAAAGAGCATTCGCTATTTCATGATGACCTTCACGGCAAGCAATCGCTAGGGCGGTACAACCATCTTTGTCTAGAGCGTTGACGTTAGGCTTGTGCTCCAATAGTAGCGATACCACCTCCACGTGATTACCGAGGGTTGCCACGACCAGAGCAGTCCATGAATACTACAAGAAAGTCATTAAAAGAATATAAATATCACAAATTAATAATAATAATTTTGATATCTAAAATTAGAAAAGTTCTGAAATATTTCTTGTTATATTAAAACGTTTCTATTCATAATTATACGATAATTTCACCATATTAGTTTTCATCTTGGAACCTATTCATTTTCCGTATTATTTTTTATTATGATTTATCGATCTTACCATGCCTGCTGTGTCGACATTGGCCCCAGCTTTAAGAAGATTATCAACAATTTCTATATTTCCCTTGCGTGATGCCCATATAAGTGCCGTTGTGCCATACTGAAAAAATAATGAGTATCCTAAGAGTAAAGCATTGGCCATCGATCTGTAGTACATCCGCTGACGATTACCTTATCGCCGACATTGACCTTCGCCCCGTGAGCAATGAGATCTTTGACTATATCAGTATAACCCCTGCCAGCGGCCCATACTAACGAGGATATATGAAAATTTCCATGCGCGTTGACGTCAGCTCCGCGCCCTAGTAGCATCGTCACCGTCGTCGACTTACCCTTGTACGTCGCCCACATGAGCGCTGTCCATCCACCCTACAATAAAAAAACTCCTTCCTTTTTTATCTACACTCTTTTTATCTACTCTTTAATTTTTTTAAACAAAGATATTTATATAATGAGTTTTCATTAATGGCATTATGCCAGGTTAGTAAAGTGTACAACTTCTTCTGACCATGTCTCGATGCTCCAAATCGGCGCCGTGCTCGAGCAATTCGAGACAAATTTCTGTGTGGCCTTCCTTCGCTGCACACAGTAACGCTGTCCAATTATCCTAAGAAATTATATAGGAACGTAAATATACTGAAATTTTTATTTAATATATATAATCAAACGGATACTAACCGCGTCTTCAGCATTAACGTCCGCTCCATGATTGATGAGTTCTCGGACAAAGTGTATTTTTCCTTTAGTTGCTGCAAGGATGAGGGCGGTACTACCGTTCTATTATAAAAGAATAATTTGTCAAAGAAAAGTTCGACAGTTTAAATACAACAACGAAGAACAGGAAGAACTTTTCTTCACGTAGCCATGAATTTTTTATTCATGATTTAATTAATCTAGAGACTATCTATAAATTATTCTTAGATTATTTCTTCTTCAACATTTTCTATCCCATGAGAATGAGATTTTTATCATCTATTTATATCGATTGTTATTATAATTTAATATTCTGGAATTTCTGATTGCACACGATCTTTGAACACGACCTTTTCGAGCGATTCATGATTACTTACCTCATCTCTGTCGTCGACCTGCACTCGCTTATTTTCGAGGAAGCTCTGCAGTCCGACGAGATTATCATCTGAGATATAGCTCGCAAGTGATCGGTAACAAAGCGATACCATCGAGTCAGTCCGATGCAATGTCTATAGAAAAATCAAGAGCGATTGTCATGGGATTTCGATGCAGTGTCCAATTTTTCCTGCTGTTATTAAAAATCCATTAGAAAAACTCGAGAAAAATTAAGTAAATTCAATCGCTGTTCACAAAAAAAACACATATATATGTACGAAATATATAGCAAATTGCACCATTCAATTCCTTTATTCAGAAATATCATAATTGTCGAGTACAAAAAATTTAAAGATGTAAAAAATTTTTGGATCTCTTTGGGTTTATCTAAATTTTATCCTTTAAACGTCTTTTCAAAACTATTTGAACTTTGTACATCTATGCCTCTATTTAATTTAGTTTTCAATAATATATTATGCTTCGACGCAAGTGGTGCAGCTGAGCCACAACGTATTACAGAAATAAGCTTTCAAATTATTGGAATGCGGAGCAAGCACCGATATTGAATCGCCGAAGGCAATCTCGCAAGTATTAATCCAAGCAAATAAATAAAAAAAATAAAAGATTTCTGAAATTCTGACTCATACTTCTCGGTTTTTCCTTGTTAAAGCTCGCGCCTGTAAATAGCATCCAGTTTCAACTTCAAAGTAAAAAACGCATTTTTGCTTCGATTCTGCGTTAAAACAGAGATCGGTATTATCCAACCGAGTTTTTCCTCTGTTCCTGAACGATATTGGATGTATGATTTTATTTTAATGGCGACAGCAATGAGTATGCGTGAAAAAAATGCCTATTACTGTAATCGTTTCAATTTAGTTTGCAATTGCATGCAAAGCGTACGTTCTCCATTCGCGACAAAAGATTTAGAGAACGCTGCTTGAGTTTTTCGATCTTGCGGAATGGAATCTGGGTCAGATAATGAATGATACACGAATGATAAGGTAACAACTAAGTACTTGTTGGAGAAAGCAGTGAAGCTGCGAACAAAAAGTTAGCAATGTTAATTATAAATTTCAGATGCAAAGCAAAATAAAAGAAATAGAATTATTTTTTTCATGCTCCATTTACACGAATTAACTTTATTATTTATTATTTATTGTTTCTTATTAATTATTTTTAATTGTTAATTTTCTATTTTTTATTTTATACATATGTAATTTTTTTTCGTTATAATTTTTCGTTTTATTCGAGATAATTTCATCTATTTTTCTTCTTATTACTTGTTCAACACTCATATTATTTTTCATGCCCAGTTCATACAAGGTAATTAGTGTAAAAAAAATTTTGCGCGTTCAGACAATACTTACGATAAAATCTGACTAAAATCAAATTTGCTCTGCGATCTGTGCACTTTTACATTGCGGAATTTATATACATGTAGATATTATAGTAACATTATAGATGTTATTACTACAAATGTAGGTTAAACATCGAACAGGGATATAATCTTATAATAAATATCGTGTTTTATTTTTTTTTAATCAAAAAAGATCCTGCGGCAATAATTTAATGACATTTCGTCGACATAGTGTATATTATCGATAAAATTTACGCGTATAAATTGACTTGGCATTTACGGTATGTAAAAGGATATAATACACTCTGCTAAATACACTCCTTGACGGGATTATACTCATAATCCTGCGATGCGAAAGTCCTGTACTTCCCTCATATAACAGCGATAATAGTAAATAATAGTAAACTTTGCTACAAATTATATTGGAGTGGAATAAAAGTTCACAATATTATACAAACTTCAACATTCAGCAGCTATAACTTCGTTAAAAATGAAAAGAATATAAATTTTAAAAAAGAGTTTAAAAGTTAAAAATCTCTATTTTCGGAAGGTCACATGTTTTTTGAATTTCTGTGAATTTGATAACTTTTACATTTTTTAGAAACATGTATGACATAAATGAAGTAAAGCGCTATGATCCAATAAATTACACAAATCACATAAATATTATTAATGTTAAATCCAGATATTTTTAATAATCTTGTTAATAATTCACGTTTTGGAACTAAAAATACGAGTAAATACTTGATGAAAGAATACGAAAGGCGATCTGTCAGAAATGTGAATCCGGTTTCTGATGCAAAGTCAAAATTCTAAAACGTGCTTCAGCGTCGATTCTCAAATCAGAAACGTCTCTCAGTCTGAGAGAAAAGTTTTTTTTTTTCAATGTCTAGAATCGCTTACAGGGATTATAGCACCATTCGTCGTTTACTACGGTCCGAGCTCTACTGAATAAAAATTCGATGCAGGAGTACAAACGCATATAAGCACATACACGCACACATATACACAGATATATTAGATCAGGTCTATTTCATGCGGTTGATTTTGTCACTATGCTGAAATATCTGGCAGTCGCATGGCTTAGTATTATATGCATCAAAGCAGATGATACTGATGCGCGCTTTATGTCGAGATAAAATCAATATCACTGTGTTAATTTGCAAGTGTCGACGGATATGGCGTGAGCATTAGCTGTCAAATCGATGACAGAAGTCGAACAAGATTCCACTATGTGCGCACGTGGTATTTGCCGTTATGTGTCTCCAAAATTTTTTCTAACATGTGGCACTAATGCGTTTTATTATATAATTATATAATTCGCAGATATTAATCTATCATATATATGATATATTAGATTTATCAAATTATCTACTAGTCATGACTACAGTTTGTTATTAAATTAAAGATACAGTAATAATTTTCAAGCCATGAAGGGTTTGTGATTAAAAATTTTTGAAATGTAATTAACTTCAATTAAATTTTGTATGTTTATCTCGAGATTGAAAAAATACTTTTAGAATTTCAGAGTGGCAAGATTAATATTCATAAAAATGTAATCGTTCAGCTTTTCATTCAATTGTAGTAATCTTTTCGTAATATTTCGAGAAATTATTTAATTCATATTAATATGACGTAGGACAATAGACAATTTAATTATTGTCTAAGATAATTATTAAATTATTTAATAATTATCTAGCTATTAGATGGCCATGACATTCAGTTCCTACTGATTACAGATTAGTTATCAGTTATAAATGCAACAAGTCCGATAAGATAAAAGCTTGAGTTATGTCGACAACGGAAGCATTGACGGTCTTCGGCGGCCTGCAATTGCAACAATTAGTATTCTATTATTTGTAACGAAAGCGTCGTCATCGTTTCAGCTCGGTTCGATCTTAAACAGGCGTGTCAATGTAAAGCGCAAATTATTTTAACCACAGCATGTGCTAGTATACGAATTAATCAAATCTAATGTTATAGAGTCACTTACGTCAATATCTAGCCAATCTGACACGTGATATTATCGTCGTACGGGTTTATGCTCAATAAAGTAATGACAAAAAAATTTTAATTTTTCTCATTTGTTCGATTTATCACCGTAATTTCGTTATTTCACGCCCATTCTTTTAATAAACATTGAAAGTTGTTAAAAACTATTATTATAATTACTTAAAAAATTCAGGCTAAAAATAAATTCACTATTTGTACGATCTCTTTTAATTCCGTGCCAGATTCGAATAGATAGTTCTTAGGTACATGATGTCATATTTAGAGTAAGGGCTCTTTCAATTCCGATTAACGCTAATCAATAGTTAACTCAATCACGTGATTGCCAACGTGAACCAAATATAAAAGAGGAAGAGAGAGGAGATATTCTGATATATTAAACTGTTGTTGGCACTTTTGCGAGTTAATTGTCGATTATTTAATCAGAAATTGATGAAAGAGGTCCTAAGTAAGGCCCTTCGAATCATAAATCTATATTATCTATTTTAGTTTCTAAATATTATTTGTTAATATTTCATATTATATTAGCTTTTCCCAAATCAGAAATGTTTTACTTGATTGAAAAAATAGCCAAACTTTTAATGGGTGTTAATAAAAAAAAAAAATGTTAACAAAAATGACGAAACGACGTGCATCCTGACTCTACACTAACCGCCTGTGAATGCCTTCGGATGGCGAAGTTAAACTTGCGACCGATACCATCGGTGGCTGGCGCTGTGAAGGTGATGGAAGGTACGTGAATATGTGAGAACACATGATGATGATGGTGATGATGATTGTGCAAGTGATGATGGTAGTCCTCGTCGTGCCAGGTCGCAGGATGTAACTCGGGTATGTGAAGACGAAGAAACGACCTTAATCCGCGACGCGTTCTATCAATGGAAATGTCGTCGCTGATGGTGGTGGAAGTTGTTGACAGATTCGACAACGTGGCACTTCGTTGCAGATTGTAATCTCCATTCGGTAAGAGGGAATTCGGCACACCGGGAATAGCTCCAAGCAAGCTGGGAGCCAAACTCGAACAGATAGCTGCGTTTGCTATGCTGGACTTTCGGATTGGATTCACGCTGGTGCCAGCTAGGATATCATCAAAGGTTGGTGACTTTTGATTGGTTTCCGTCGCAGGATTTAGCAAGGTTTGGTTCAAATCAGAGTTTGTAATCGGCAACGTTAATCTGCGACTACTGCTGGATTTCTCATCGAAACTGTCTCGAATAACGGCTATCAATGGTTGTGGTACTGCATTATGTATTTTTTCGACATCCGAGCGTTCTTTCACACTTGTCGATCGTTCTGATAATGTCGAGAAACGAAAATGTTCGCTAGATCCCGAAGGAACCTTTAAGAAATCCGGCGTCAATTGAGATTGCTTCGATTTAGCCGTAGTAATTGGTTTCGTAGGAGTGCGCATTGGGTGATCGCTGATTGATGAAGGTTGAAACCTCGCAGATGACTCCTTCGTAATGACATCTTCGTGTTTGAGCGAAGGGAAGACATCGTCAGACTCCGTCATCGGCACTGACAATCTTCGTGTTTCGACTTTCGAAATCACACTGCCCTTATTGTATTCTTCTTTTGTGTTACGACGATCTGATATTGCGTACTCGTCTATATTGTTCGGTGACGAGCCGGAGTTTTCCAACGATTGTAAGCATTTAAAGATGCGATCTCTCATGTATAAAGTAGAAGTTGCAAATTCAAAGCTAGGTGAGACCAATTTTGAAGAAATCTCCGCTTTTGTGACGCTGGTCTTTCTTTCGATTTTTGTCGAATCGTCATCAGAGGTTGTTTGTGAAATACTTTTTTCCGATTCTTTTGTTGGTACAGCTTTGTCCTCCTTTCCATTATCATCGTCTTCATCGAAACTATTACGGAATAACGCCGCCGCAATTCTAATACGTTCGTCTTTGGCCTTCCGCATGGCATTCTCTTTGAACTGTCTATTCAGCACGAAAATCGAAAACAGCTTTCATTTGCTATGAAGAAAATATGCACACACGTAGAATTACCGAATTTTAACACTTAAATACATTTTTGATTATGTAAAAATAATTCTTTCATGAATATAATAAGAAACAATACAATTCGGCTTTACAACAATCAAATGTTTCTTAAAGAAAAAATTTACTACTTTGAGAATAATATATACATCGATTTAATGCAAATAAATATATTAACGTTTTACATAAATATTATATAAATACACTCGTTAACAAATTAATCGCAAATAAATTTATAAAATTTTGCATAACTTCAATAATCATAACTCCATGAAAAATGAATATATAATATTATAAAGTTTTTTCATTCAAGGACAGAATCCATACTTTAAGATTTTCATAAATTTTGAATTCATCTTTATTTCCGCCTGTAATCTCAAAATTTATCTTTTTATTTGCCCTTGAAAATAAAAAAAACTTTTTAAATATGTCCATTTTTCAGAGTTACGCTTACTTAAAGTTACGCAAAATTTTAATATAAATTTATGTTGCGATAATTTTGTTGACGAGTATATGAATTTAAAATGAAAGCGTCTTTTAAAAGATTGTGTCTCTTAAAAAAAAAAAAGACATAATTTATATCATTTTTTAGAACGCAGTGTAACACAATTTAATTGATAGATTAAATAGATGTATGATTCACATAATGATTTATAGTTTTTTTTAAAAAACACGATTATAAAAACGCAATGTGTTAATATGAAAAAAAATTGCGAATGTATGTATATATCACTGCTTAAGACGACTAAACGCTTCTTAAAAAGCTATAAATCTATAATTTTAAGATACAGTCATAATTTTTTTACCAAATTATCATACGACGATAAAAAACTAAAAACAATTGATTAAATATTGAAACTAGTACACAATCAAATTCAAACATGTACAAACATAAATTCAATTTCCAAAACTGGATAAGTGCACTGAGAAAAAATATAGTTAATTTTAATAAATATTTAATTCAATACTGCCAATTAAACATTTACTTATAATAAGTAAATATTTGTTCAATAAAAAAATTAAATAAAAAATTAGTTCAATAAAAAATTAGATTGTTAAATCAAATTAACATTTCTTGTATCAAATAAATATATCTTTATATTTAATAAATATTTAGTTGGCAATATTCAATTAAATATTTATTAAAATTGACTATATTTTTTTCAGTGTGTACACAATTAAATACAGATTGTGATTAAGTCTATTATTTTGCTATCTCCTAGCAAAATTGGAAGACCCAACTCACCACTATATCTGTTTCAATCTCTGCCACTGTGAATAGAGTTAAATCTCTCCCCGAGGAACCGCGACTGTAAGATTATTTTAAATCATTGGTATACCGTAAAAAACGGACCCTCGACAAAGTGGTGAGTCGCAGCATTTTTTCCAAATTTCGCGTAGTCATCCAGCTGATCGGGTCTCACTGATCTGCGGCCAACGGCTTCACGATCTCGCGCGACTTCTTCCTCGTCGTTAGGAGACAATTGCAGAATGTCGACTCAGAACAGTAACCGAGCGAGACACCAACGACGCCAGCAAATCGCTCGAGAACAACGTTTAGCGGATACATATCACGCGACATTTATATATCGCGGTGGGATCTCTTTAACTTCGTGTACATACACACAGTCTGAATCGCGTAACGGCGCGTGCTGTGTGTCGTCAACATCGTAAGCTTTTTGGTTCGAAAACTGTTTTCTCTTCACGCGATTATTTTAATTCAATGTTGAGATTCATAAACTGTTATTACAAATATTATAAACAGAATGTATGTAACTAATTTTGTAACAAACGAAAAAATAATATTTTATAAGACAATAAAATATGTTTTAAGATAATTTTGAAGTCATATAATACTGATTTGATTGATGGACGGAAAATTTTCTAAAAGTATTTCATGTACAAGATACATAAAAACAAAATTTACAAATATTTTTCATGATTTAATTTTTACTTTACGTAAAAAATTAGAGCAAACTTGTTAGAAATGTTTCGCTATATCTAACGCACAGTGAGAATCAAACTACAAATTTTTGACTTGACTTTTAATACTACAAAAGTCGAAAAAAATGTGTTTTGCTGTATGATATACTCATATTTTATACAGAAAAATAAATTCCGCCTAAAGTATATCATTACATTATAATCCGTAAAATTGTTCGGAACGGAATTCCGTTCTTGATAAGAAAAAGAGAGAGAAAAAAAGATATATACATATATATATATTTCGAGATAATAACGAAATATATCTATACATATATATTTCGAGATAATAGCGAGAGAAATACGGCATGTCAATGACGTCACTAATTCGTGATAACGTTCTACATATGCGGCACCGACATAATTACATCGTAATCTTCCGTGGTTAATCCTCACGGTTGCACATTGTGGATTTGGTGCGGTTTGATTAAGTAATTTGTAAGCTATGATAAGCGTGACAATAAAATTCCGAATTTTATTTTCACTTAAGTTCACTAGCGTATTTATCTGTCCTTATAGATACAAGTTCAATGGGAAAAATTATTTTATCAAGAGAACATACATAATTGATCACAAACTTTCGATTTGCCTCGCATGATAAACATATTTTGCAGTAATTAAGCGAATTAATCGAACTTTTATTTAGCGTGAGAAACGTGTATGATACAGATTTCTCGGATATTGAAAGTTGCATAATCGCTCTAGCAGTCGTGAGAAACTGATCAAACAACTAACGAAAGCGTAATTGGAGAATTGAGAATTTGATACAATTGTCACGTGCATGGCAAACAATAAATGAAGAATTAATTATACGTAGGCGAGAAATCACGATACATTACACAACACAGAGTTAGACACTTAAAACAATTGTACATATGTATTTTTTAAAAATATTCATACATCATAAAAATTCAAACAATATTTCAAATAATAATTAGAAACAAAATTTTACAGATTTTTAAATTTTCTAACTTCGATTTAATTTTTCTGATGCATTTCATTTTGATTATTTTTTGTTATCATTTCTTAACAAAATGCATTTATTTGTTAACAAAAAATATTATGTATCTTAAAAAGATAATAATAATGCAAATAAATCCGCGGATTAAAAAATCAGTTAGAACAAAAAAATTATAAGATGAGAAAGGATCGACTCTAAATCATGCCACAAAATATCTCTTCGCTTTAAATATGGTTGTTTTTAAAGACACTTGCCATGGTTAGTTCTCGCCTTAATCCCGGCCAATTAAAATTCTCTTGGTAAACTAATTAATTGTGTACACGGAACTTTATTGCGCTTCATAAAACGAAATGACGCGATGCCGTTCGGCAGAATAGTGTCACCATTGCAGCATCGATGTATAACAAAGCGAAATCAAGTTAATAACATTATCATTTCTTGCGGGATTATTCGACGATAAGCTATACGCTTTCACCAAATTAAATTTTCAGTCATCTGATTAAACGACGCTAAAGGGGAAAAAATAAATTGATTTCAACGGGTGAGTTGCAATTGATTTTCGCTTTGAAATGATATTCTAGAAAACAAATTCAATCGAAGAAAGTATCGTTATAAAAGTTCTCTATTTAAAGTTTATTCTAACGCAATCGGAAGGTTCAGTATAACACTGCTCCAACTCACTTCAGTTCAAGAGAACTCTTGAAAGATTGTTTTTATCATTAACAATAACTTTCTCAAGTATTTCAAAAGATTAAGACCATTGTATTAAACGCTTTAATTGAATTTGAACCATATCATTACATTTCGGATTTTACCATAAATCTTTAACTCGAAGTGCTGACTAAATAAATGCTAATTAGTAAAGATTCACATCTGAACATTTGGACATTGAAAAGTCAACTGAAAAGAAGTCATCTCCCATATGACGAACAATAAACGTGATAAACAACGAAGAATGATGTAAAATTTGATACCTTGTGAAATGAACAATATCGTAATCATAAAATTCATGTGATATTTGTGATAGATAGAAAATATTGCGTTGTAATAAAAATGCTGTTAATATACACGGTTTAATAATTCTGCTGACAATGCTCGTGAGCAGGTAGAGCGGACTAAACTGAGGCGGGAAGGTCTCTATCATTTTCTCAATAGTTAACAAAATATTAATTACTAAACTTACCTAATATTGGTCTTCAATAATTTTTTTCTCAAATACTACAAAAAAGCTACCAGAAATAAAAATTGTTTATTTTTTCTTATAGAATTCTAAGAATTTTTTCAGAATTTTTTATCAACTTTTTAGTACTGTATTTTTATATATATATTGGCAACTATTTTTACCAATATGAAAAATACAATATTAAAAATTCTTAAAAAATTCTCAGAATTTTATGAGGAAAATAAACAATTTTTGTCTCTCGATGTTTTTTTGTAAAATTGATAGTATTTGAGTAAAAAATTATTGAAAATCAATATTTAGCGATTTTTAGTAATTAATATCTTGTTAACTATTGCAAAACAGTAGAAAACTTTTTGACTCAATTTAATCCACTCTACTTGCTCACAAGCGTTATCAGCAGAATTATCAAATACTCTATATTTTTGGATACTTAAAATTGCGAACATTATTTCTTTATGGTAGTCGAAACATTTTTACACACACACACACACACACACACACACACACACACACACACACACACACACACACACACACACACACACACACACACACACACACACACACACACACACACACACACACACACACACACTACACACACACACACACACACACAC
>NW_012130075.1:494515-510202 GCF_000143395.1 Atta cephalotes
ACACACTACACACACACACACTACACTAACNCAACTACACTACCACACACACACACACACACACACACTACACACACACACACACACACACACACACACACACACACACACACACACACACACACACACACACACACACACACACACACACACACACACACACACACCAAATCTATAATTAAAATATAAATATCTGATATAATTTTATTGTCACCTTTGTAGTTTCATCTTTTTATGCAATTTATTGCAGGTACAAGTTAATTGCTTTTGTAGAAGATACTCATATCCGTTTATATTATAACGTTCCTGTTCCTATTGATACGTCATTACACCTCATGTAAAAGGTAAGCAGATTGACAGCTAGATTATTGAAAACCAATGAAGTGTTAATAATTATATGACAAAGATTATGTATATAATGATCTTCCTACCACGTTACGTAATTTATCCATTTGCATAACTAATTCATGATATTGTTTCAAATTCATACAAAGTTTTGTGTAATAAAGATGTACATACTATTTCTAAAAAATCCTACTCCACTGTGTGAATTTTAATAAATTCTAACAATAAATTCTAGCAATAAAAAATAAGTTCCATTCTAGAATTATTCAAATAAATAATTAAGAGAGTGCATGTAGTATAAATCCACCAATTGTTCAATTTGACACATACGTATAGTGTTTTTGTTGTTTTTTAATAATAGTTTAAAATTTTTTTGTTACTGAATTATCGCGGATTAAATAAAAGAATTTTAACTTTAATTGCTCATATTAATTGCTCATTAATTTAAAAATCATTGTACTGCAATTCAAAAAATAAATTCTTATAGCTGAATCTTTGATCTATGGCCAAATTTTTTAAAAAATATAGACATTATACACATAAAGTCAAAAAATCATTAAAAAATCATTACACATTTTTGCTTCGACGAATAATTAATACTTTGAATCACAAACTTTTAAGAATTATTTTAGCTATGCTAAAAAAGAATTTTGCTGTTGGAGGAAGCATCCATCTTCATAGTACATATAATTTTGACAACTTGCAGTTTCAACATCTCCTGCATGATTTACTTCGAGTGCGAAAATATTGAGTTAAAATATCTAATGCTATTTCCAACCCGACAAAACGGTATAAACATCGATGAGGTAAATATCGACCAAAATAGTATAGAATTCGTCGTTCGAAGCGGATTCCGTAAATTTCACCAATTTGTATGATTCATCTGCGTATGATTTGTTTATTTTGAAAATCTATCTGGTGGATGCAATATTCTCGCCATTATCTGAGACATTGAGTCTGCCACGGACTGTCATCATTGTCAGAGCGTAACAGATATCTCTCGACACCGCTTGTTGTCCACATCATTTATCACAAGAGCTATTCCGACTAAATCTTGGCACGCTCGTTGTAGTAGAAAGAGTTTCATTCATAAAGTTCCGCTCAAATGTTTCCGGAAATTGTAACTAGTTGTGACATTCACCGGTGTTTACGGAAGTCTAAGAGAAAGCTGTGTTTTGCAAAACTTTGCATCTCCGTATGTAAAGCACTTGCAACATTGGATTAAAAAAAATTAAAATATCTAAGTATATAAACTTAAATTATTGCGAAGTGATTTTTTTAATATACAAAGATATGAAAATTGATTATCTCGATAAATAAGTAGCTTAGGTTACTTTTAGGAAAGACAATATATACATCATTTATCCTCTTTATATTATTTTGCATTCAATAGTAAAAGATAAAAAAACAGATATTATAAAAATGTTGCATAAAATACTAAATCCATACAAACTGCTGTATCGTCCTCTACCTGTTTGCTTCGGCTCCAAAATGATTGAATGGCTTGTTGGCAAGTCGAGGAAAGTGACCCGTAAGTTCTGCCAGATCTTTGCGGAGGTAGCAAGGATGGAAAGGATGCATTTCGCCAATTATTTAACAGATTCGTTCTTTCGTTCGAATACGCCATAGAATGGAGATCGAGATATCAAATTCACTTAATCGCGTATAATTATGAATAATAAGAAATATTCATGAGCGTTGCAGAGCAACGAACTAGTATTTTTTACATGAGCTGCATCCCGTTTATGCACGATGAATTCATCCTCCAATTAGCTGCGCTTTTGTTCCTTCACTAATTTTAATCGCTTCTTTTGCATGCAGTACACGGTCATGTTCTTGTCCAATCGCAAGTGTTAAAAAGCAGCTGAAGAGAATGGACTAATTTTTCTAATTAGAGGCACATGTGATGTGTGAATATGAAACATTTCGAACCGTCTCGATTCAACACTTGAATATAAAATGATCATTTTGTCTATAAGATACCGTTTCGTCACACAAGTTGGCCTATCTGACTTGTTTATGCGATCCTTTTTCTCTCGGCAAATAGAAGCGACTCGAATCAGGTATGAGCTAAAAACGTTCAATGTGTGTCATCCTCGTTTATTCACGCTAGTACATTTCGCTGGCTAAATTTCCAGAGTATTATGTGCACAAAGAGACATGTCACACTGAAATCCAATCCATCGAGGGCAACATCAGTGTGTTATTAGACGCACTGTGTCGCAACGAAATGAAAAACTATATCGGCTTGCAAGAACATCGGAACGTCATGACGTGCAGCACGAGATAATTCCTCTGTAAGATGTTGTATTATCCTTAGAATTAATTATTGTCTATAAGCGCGAGTCCATTTGCACAAAAAACATGTAAAATAGATGAAATATCTGAACGGAAATATTTGGATTAAGTCGCTTAGTTTTTAAGGACCGCATATTTCTATCGAATTCGTCGTCACGCGTTGTGAACACATTTCTATTCTGCATTCTATAGCTGATATGGAATTCGGTGGTGATATAACTTCCAATCGTGGTATCCGCGTAGCGTCCTCGGGAAGACTCATTAGCAGACTCGCGAATCATCCAAAAGTCTCGGAAGACTTCATTTGCGTCGCAGATAAGAACTCATCTTGTTTCTACGTGTCTACGTCAATCTTTCTCGCTCACTGCAACATCCTATCTGCGGAGAATACTCTTCGCGAGGGTCACGGGGGATAAACTGTGGAAGAGCTTTCTCGTTACCCTCTCATACGCAGGGATTTCTCTCGACACGGATCATTGCATGACGCGAACACAATTATCATATATGCGTATATGGATCGCTCGGAAATCTCGAATAACAAATTGGAGTAATTGAGGAAGTAATCATAGCAATCGAAAAATATTTCGGTTGATGACGGCAAGAAGTTTTGCAATTTCGCGTTAAATTAACACAAAATAAAAGGTAAAACACACCGCGAGCGATGAACCACTGCCGAGAAAGATACGGGATTCAAGGCGAACGTATGTACAACCGATTATCAATATCTCGAAGCCTCGATAAGACGCGGCCATTTTTCGAGATATATTTTATCTTCAGATAGACGACGACTATAATATAGGAGACTAATCGAAACGTAAAATTACGTTAACGGTCTAGAAAGGGCATAAATCTTGGATAAATGTTAATAAGAACGTATGTTTAAAAGAAAAAGTGGAGGAATAAAGTTTGAACGATTTTTTCTTACATTAAAAATTTTTAAAACATTTCGATAATTTTCAAAGAATTGCATATTTATACTAATCCTTAGGAAGCAATAAATTGCTAATTTCTGTTCTACATTAAAATATTGCGATTATATCTAATAATTTAAAAAAAAATAGAACGTAATTTTTAAGATTAAAAAAATTTTTTATACGCATCCAGCAATGACGATGGTTTCAAATTACGTGATCTATTGAAATGACAAGACAAAGATAGACTCGCATCTTGTAATAACTCCTACCTTGTAATAATTATCGAATACTAATATTGTGGCCAAAAATATTCTTGGCAAGGTATCATCAGTAACGGGACGTGAGTGCTTCGTGATTCATAGTGCCACAATAATGAAATATTACAACTGATTTCGCGCACTATTTGCAATCGAATAACAGGTTTATTGGCCTGTGAGATCACAAGCGAAACTTCTAGTCGATCAACTATTCTTCTTATCAACCATCTCGTGGTGCCGAAGACTGCCAACGAATGGCGCTCAAAATCGCCAAACGGTATCATTCTTTAGCCTCCGCTATTCATCGAACTACGTATACTGTTAGATATCAAAGGAGCAATGGTAGTTCGACTCTTTAAGTTAAAAAAATTTTTTATCTCATAAAGTTACTCATAATTTTAAAAATTTAAATATTTTATTTTTTTAACTTCCATGTGTACCCAAATCAATCTATTTCTGTAGTTAGTTTCAAAGTAAACACGTTTATATTAACATATATACTACTACTTGTACTAAATTCGAATTGAATTTAATACATTTTTTAAGTTAAATTATTTTATTCTATTTTAAATTAACAATTAAATAGAAGCAACCTAAAATAAATGATTAAAAATAATTCAAACTTGGGTATAATTTGAATTGTAAATTTTAAACAGCGTTTTTGACAGAACTTATGAAAATGAGTGAATGAATAATAATTATCATGACTCATAACATAAATACATAAATAAAATTTTCTAATCATTTAAAATTTTCTATTATATTAGTTGATTAATAGCATTAACTTTCATTAATTACGTTCTTTAAGATACACAGTTGTGTATCTTACTCTTGTGTAATAAATGTTTAAAATTTGTGTGTGAAATAACAGATAAAGAGAAATTGACGGTGAATATTATAAGATAGTAATTTACAAGCATTTTGTATTTTTTTACATACTTCTTTCTCATTTCAAAAGAAAATTGAAAATTAAACGAAGGAAAAATTTTCCTTTAAACAAAAAATAAAATTTAATTTAAAAAGTCTACAGAAATTAAAAGAATACTTTGAAATAAATACTATGTAACTTCAAAGAAGTCACAATTTTAGATTATTACAGAGAATCATTAATTCTAAAAACATTATCTCTTTGTACTACACAAATGCTGAATCTATAATTAGAAAGAAAATTAAATGTCATTCATTAATAAAGTTGCCATTGTAGTGTCGTGCATTTCGCATTTATTCAAAATAATAATTAGCCACAATTACACTGAAATGCGACGCAGGTGGAATATTTTGAGATGCAAGTCGCGCCACGACTAATTCTAATTAACTAGAAAATAATTTTTAATTAGAGTAAAGTCGCTCACGCAATGTTTGTCGTCTGAACCGGATATCCTGAATCAAGAACCATGGCTTATTTTGGCGACAAGCGTCTAACATCTCTGTCGGATGATATTGAGAGCTTTGGCAAGCCTTTAGCATCGTCATAAGGAATGGAGGAGACTCATTAATCAGTGTCGCACCCAAAACTCGTGGTGTGCATTCGCAATCTCGAAAATAAACCGAAAATAAACCTCCGGCTATCTAATTGTGAAAAGAAGACTGATATTTTGAGCATTTGACCATGCAAAAGGTGCATGGTCAAATGCTCAAAATATATGTGATAACGCATTATTTTCACTAATTATGTTTTTTCTAGAAAACTTGATTCTGTATGCATAATTAATACCGAAAAAAAAAAAACAAGAAAATACAGCAGCAAGTGAACAAAGAGCAATTATTTTTTTCTATTTTCCAAAATTCATTTATAATAGGAGTCTCTAAACACTCACATTTACGATGTAACATTTATAGTTAACGCTTATAGTTGCCTCGAAAAATAGAATCCTAGGTATGCGCAAATTATGCTTTGCATACAATCGCGGCAGTCTTTGTCACACTACTCTCTGATTTATGGTGAAAGCGCAGAGTATAACGCGGCGGTCTTGATGGAAGGATGTTATTAAGCTTTATACACAATGAAAAGTGCAAACAAGAACAGAGAATAACAGATGAATAATCAATTGATGCATGCACGGAAAAAAAGTTTTGCAGAAATATTTAAAAAATTTAAAATTAGGTAGACATAGATCTGAAAATTTTGTTGAACAACAATAATTTTATAGGATGCAGTTAAAATTGGTCGCTAAAAAATTGTCGAAACTTTTTGCAGCATTGCTCATCATATTAATAATTATTTTGACGATTCAACAAGATTATTTCCATATATATTTATATTAATATTTTAGATACTTCAGCAAAATCCTTTTTTCTATAGTTTCCAATAAGTTGAAATTTTATCGCTTGTTTTATTCTCTATTAATACATACAATTACATATAATTTCTCTTAGATTAAAATCTTATCATATTATTGTATTATTCTCTGTTCCTGTTGTCCTATGTTTTTTGTTGTAAACAAGACTTTAGGCGAGAGAACCGTATATTTCGCACTGCTGAAAATGCGTTGCCAAAACTAAAGATCCCTACGTGATTTTACGCGAATATAATATGAATGACATAGCTTGACCCATTCAGCGATAGAAAATAGAGAATGGGTCACTCGGAAAATGTGCGAAATAATACATGACGCGTTCTGCTGATGAAAAACATACGGTCAGACTATGTCTTTGTAATTTACCTATATAATTTACCTCGGTACGTAACAACAATAATTTTAGCAAATGTGCGAGAACACGCGATAATTGAATTCTTCGAAGTAAAAAAGTCGCTCGTTTGTTTCTTTAAACTTCTGGCATACACTTAAGTTCCTGTTATATTACGGAGATCATATTATCAATAAGATTTGCACGTACGAAAGAGTTTATCACCTGTTGTATCTACGTAGAACGAACGATTTTGTTGAAACATTTAAAAATTTAATTAGATACAGTTCTGAATTTTATTGAACATCAAAATAATTATGTAAGAACATTCAAATTAGTTGCTAGAATGTTGAAATTTTTTGCAGCATTATCGTAATATTATTCTATAACATTATTCTCTATAATATCGTAATATTTGAACTGAATTATTTTGATAGTCCTACAAAATTATTTTCAGATTTGTATTTAAGCTAAATTTTTAAATATTTCAGCAAAATCGTTCTTTCCATGTACACGTTTAATAGAAGAAAATATTTTAAATTACATTTCAATCAGAAAATTTTCTGATTAAAATAAATAAATGATATGATCAGAAGATTCTGATCATATCAATCAGAATTCTAATTATTTCAACTAAAATTATAATATAATTCTATTATAATATAATTATATTATAATTCTAATTTATCCATTTTCGATCAGAATTTCAATTAACGCAAGATGCTTTTTCCAATGTGTGTTCACAGAAGTTACTGCAGTACTTCGTGTATCTTTACATTAGACATTTAACATATTTTAGAAATAAATGTACAATTATACCAAATTTTTTAAATGAGGGATATAGTTCTCATTACGTGACAACAGTCTCTAATGAGATATTTATGAGAAACGAGCATTAATAATAATAGTGTGATATTTCTCCAAACAAAGTTACCTCATGGAACCGATGCTCCAGACGATGTACGATGTTTTGAGGCCGTCCTTTCAATAGAGAAAATTGATTTCTGCGACATTCTCCTGTCCCAGTAACGTGTTTGTAGGTCTTGTCACTAAGCACTCTGCTCTTCGTTCGCAAATGCGACATTTCGAAGACAATAGTTTCTCGACAAACGATTCGGATCGTTTAAATAAAAAGATTTATTTATCACTTACAATCGTCTTGGAATCGAATATATTATTTTAAATTTTTACACTTTTTATTCGCGCTGCAAATAAACCTTGATTTTGAAATTTTCGATAACGGAAAGAGGAAGGGATTCCCATGATTACGTATTTGTAACGTGACACCGTTTCAGATTGAAACACTTCAAATAATAACGTTGCACCAGACGCGTTTATCTGAATTAGGTCATAATTGCTTGATTAATAGCACGTTCGATGAAGCGAAATTTAGTGTAAAATGCGTCGCGACTATGCCGTGCCAAGTGCGGTTCTTGGAAGATCTGTGAATTCGCAAGAACGCAGGACTAATCATTCGCTGCATTCGTTTCCTTGATTCTCTTCTCAGTAATCTCAAGGCTACAAGGATATCTCGAAGTGTGGTACGTGATATCGTTCTTTGTGTATGTGTCATAACTGTCGTTTATGGAAAATTACACACATGCGGAAAAAACGATTTTTTGCTGAAATATCTAAAAATTTAGCGAGATAATTTTATTAGAATATCAAAATTTTTTGCAACATTGCTTTTTATACTTGAACGTCCTACATATTATTTTGATGAATCAACAAAATTATTTTCAGATTCGTATTTAGTTTAAATACTTTAGCAAAATCATTCTTTTCGTCCGCATTTCATCAATCGCGTAAAGCTATAATTGGTAAAAATTTAAAAAGTAAGGAAAGTACGCATCCTTAAGGCTTGCTATGATGACGGTAATCGGAATCATAATGTTAACATTAATTATCCTGCATATCCCTATTATTTTTAAATCAATTAATTAAAAAGATTTATTTCTCTTGTCCTTATTTTATCAATAATTTTTATTCTATTATTGTACCATTGAGACGATCAAATAGATATTTCACTTTGTGTGATGATAGATCAATAAGTCTAGAACATAAACTCGGAATTTATCTAGATATTCTTGTGTGAAGTGTTTGATAATAAAATTTATATTACGTTAGATTAGATGCGTATATCTGTCATCAATTACACCGAGTCCTTCGGGAGAGTTGGAACATACTACACTCTCGTATTTGCGCATTATTGTCAATTGCATTCTTGTAAAGATAACGATTGTCACCATGGAGAGCAATAAAGCAGAGTATTACTTTTTACGATTTCCTGTTGTAAAACGAGCAAATAGAATTTTCTCAATATAATTTTTGATATTTTACGCAGCACACTTTATCTGAGGAATAAGATCCTGGAACATTTTTAGAACATAAAAATGTCTTCTGGATGTGTTTAGGATCTCCCTTAAAAATCTGTGCTAAGAATGATAACGACCACTTCGATTATAATAAATATTCTAAATATACATACATAAAAAATGAGAAATTATCAATCAACGATTTCTGCAAATAATCAATAACTCGGACACGAGTTATTTCAATAATTCACGACGCAGTACTGAAGTAAAGACGCAATTAAGCGGATGACTCTAAAGTAAAATTATCCGGTCAGAGTAATTAGCCCAATTGACGTAATGATCGATTGCACGGAAGGATCGATGTGATCAGCTGATTCACGCACTATAGAGTTTCGCGCTTTCACTAACTGCACCACTGAAGAAAAATGAAGGTAAATGTGGTTTGTAAACGTGTTTGCCAACGCTTTTGCACGCGCGGTTTATCTTCTCTTTAATGATTATTTATCATCACAGCCCGACACATATCGCTCCTTTTTAAGTATTTGATAAGCAGTCAAGTTTTTGCATCTGACAATGTGCAAAATATTTTTTTGGCCAATTAATAATAAGATTTAGATTATATTATTCATTTTATTATGATGTTTTTAAAAATGTTTTTAGTATTTTATTTTATTATATTATTGTTTTTGAAATGATAATAAATTAAAATAAATTTAAAAATGAAAATCTTAAATTCTAATATACATTTTTTATTATTTCAATTATTTAAGGAATTTATGTATTATATAATATATAAATATTTGTATATAAACTGTGAAATATTTATGTTAAATATAAGATAGCATTGACTTGCTAAATTCTTTAAAAATGCAGAAACTAAACGATAGTAGAGCGCATACGGAATGAGGTTCATTATATAGATGATGTCTTTTCATAGCAATGTCGCATTGATTTTATTGAAAAAATTGACAGGTTATTTCATCGAAAACGTTGAAACATTTCTGTTGGTATGCGTGCCGCGAATTATTTTCGCGCTACGCAATCGAGTGTTTTACGAGAAATAAATTGGGCAAATTTAGGCCACACGTCACGAATATATAAGACGGAAAAACGATCGAACAGTAAGAAGTTCGAAGCACAAATATTAAAACTTACACCGCCGATTTGCAAATAATGTCCTTGTCATAGCGCTAAATGACTAAATGCGCCACGTATTCGTTAACAGTCTATGTAACTGTTCTGCATTGCCTATATTTCTTTATCATAGTAATTGCCTTAAAATTTTTTATTTCTTACTTCAATTACCTATTTCCTTCTGTAAAGATACCAAAAGATCAATTTTATGAAATACGATTTAGCTTTGAAATCTCTACCCAGAAACATTTCATGATTAGATCTAATAATATAAAAAATAAAACTGAGAGTTATTAAAATTATGAAAGTATAATTTCAAGACTTATCATCTCACTAGAGATTAGAAACACTTTGAGCAATTTTCGCAAATAAAGAAATCTATCTTTGCTATCTCTGAAAGAACATTAATTAGGGATTATACATCTAGAGCGATATATTTACAAAGACAATAGCGAGAAATCTTCCAATCATTTTATTATAACGGCAAATATGGCAAAATTTATCCCTTGTCTAAAAACCACAAAAACGATCGTAAGAACTCCTGCCGTCAATTTAGTTTAAGGGCGCACTAGAACAATCATCATGAACCACAGCAAAGTAGATCGAGGCCAAGGATCGAAGGCTTAGGCTTTTAATCATTCGTTAAACGAAGCAATATACATCATCGTCGTTAATCACGATCGTCACGATTCCTGACATCACGCAATTTGCAAAAACGTCAGAAATTGTAGAATCGAAGAGCATATCGTTAACGAGAATCTTTTCGTAGTTGATTATTCATATATTTTGCCTGATCACTGGAAATTTTCTTGACTCGAAGGATTTTGCATTAATGACACGTTTTATCACATCTAAACATAGAACCTTTCATACTATGTGTCTTTCTATCAATTATAATTTCATTAAAAAAAAAGGAATACCATATATTCATTAGTGAAAGAAACACTATTACATTTCTTTTAGAAAGAAATTCACACAGTTGTCATAACATCACAAATACGATATTTAAATATCTAATTTATTTATTTATTAATTTTTGTAGATTTTTATTCATTATTTTTCAAATCTTTAATTAATTTATTTATTATCAAATATTTCTTTTTTAGTATTTTATTCACTATTTTCTCTCTTTCACTATTTTCAATTTGCTCTTCATGTTCTTCATTGAGAAGTATTACCGAGCGAGAAATATAAGCGAACGACGAAAGTATCTTGTACACTGTATGGTGAAATCAGGACGGTTAGGATGAAGAAAACCGCAGATTGATAACGATAGTTCGATCGCGCGGCTGACTCGCTCGGCGCTCGCACGATGCCGAGCGGCGCAACATCCTTCGCGTACTGCGGTCGAGAGAACAATTGACCGAGGTAACAACACCTGACACTCGCGTGGGCGATCCGTCCACGTGGACGGGGCCGTTCGCCAGGTAGCGAAAAAGAAAGAGAGGGAAACTGACGTCATGATCGTAGGAGGACATAGATGAGCGAACATCAAGGAAGACGTTGCCCTTCTTTATCTCTTATAATAAACATCCGGATGCGTTCTTTAAAAGATATCTATACATCTTGATTTATTAATAAATTTTCATATATAATAGTTTATTATCTCCACATGAAGCATTCTGCTTGGAATACTATTTTAAAAAAATAATTTACTAAACATTTAAAATTGTATTTAACATCAACAAAATAAGAATCATATTTAATGGTAGATTCATAACGAGAATGTTAATAATAATATTTATTGGGTTGACGGGAAAGTTCGTGCTGATTTTGAAGGAAAATTGAAACACAGAAGATTTAAATTTTAGTATACATTTATTAAATTATATAGGTTAGTCGGCACGAACTTTTCGGACAACCCAATACATAGAGATTTGAATACTGGCTCGTATTTTTATCGCATATTTTAATATGGCAACTTCGTTTCATTATTTTATTTGATAAATATAGAAATTGTATGTGTTTTGAAATGTTTTGTATTTGTAACTATACATTACATATTACTATAATTATGATTATTACTACTATAATAATAATAACAGTAACTATGTATATAGTTCTAGCAATAAATGTATGTAGTTGGCAACCTAAAATGACTAAAATATATTATAGTTATTATAATCATAAAATAATTGAAATTACCATAAAAATGATTCAAGTAATTATAATTTTATTTATATTTTATAATCATAAAAATATGATTGCCCCAAAATATAACTATAAAATTTTATAGGTAATTTTAACTATTTTATGATTATAATAACTATAATTATAGTCATTTTAGATTGCCAACTGTACATTTGTTGCTAGAACTATATAATTACAAATATGAAATTTTTCTCTCAGTGTACGTAACGTATATTATGTTTTTAATATCATGATTCTCGTATCAAAATTTGAACATGCAATAAAAACCTGAATTGTGAAACAATATTTTTTTCAATGCTTTTTTTAATCCAATCTAATAAATTCAACAAAAATTATAAATTATTTAGTATGTATTAAATATAATAAAAATATAAATTATGATAAAGATATCGATTAAATTTTTCCATAAAAAATATTGTATAAATATTGCATTAATTATAAATTGGATTTCTCTATAACTATTTCAGTATTTTGCCCACAAAACATTTTTATAAATCACATTTGGCAGGATCATTATTTATCAGAGAAATCTTGTTTGAATGTTGGTCAAAGTTTTCGAAATGTTATTTATTCCGTTATTCGCATAATGCAGAGAATGAGTAATCGAGAACTCAAGAATTGCGCGCCAAATATAAGTACGACAGCAGATCGCTGAATAGCATCTGTGCCAGACTAAACAAATGTCGATGAACAATGTAGTATCACAAATGTATATTTACGGCGAGGATAGATAACGGTACGAAAGATGTAAACGGCTGCTAACAACTATTTACGAAGCGAAATTTCATTATCCAACTAAAGAAAGAAAAAGAAAAAAGAAGATTGATTAAATTATATCGATACAGAACAGCAACAAACTTTTGCAATCTCTATACGAAAGAAAGAGTAAATCATTAATTAAAACTTATTAATTAATTTTGTTTTAATAACAAAGTACGATAAAAAACACGAACAGCAATTTTTAAATAAGGAAAAAGGCAGATCTGTGAATCCTACTTGTTTCAGAGAAATGTAATTAAGATAATTATATAAAGATATTACTTGTGCTACAATATTATTTATGCAAAACGCCATAGTGATACTCGCTATACTACTATATATCTAAAGAAGTAGTACACATTGAGAAAACCTCGAATGATAACAATAGCAATATATAAAAAATGTACGATCCAATAAGCTCGACCTATTTATTTCTGACAATAGAGAAAGATATATGCGAAATGTTGTTTTTCTCATCAAATTTTTATTTCACTTTTCCAACCCGGAATTATCAACAAAAACGAAAAAAATTTGACTCGCTCGCAAAATAGAACTATAATATGTACTATCAGCTCGGTGTGTTTCGCGATATACACTGTTTTAGAAAATATGATCAATTTCAAAAATATTTACCAAATCGGGATCTACGGAGTTGAACCATAATCTAGGATCCCACGACATGTTCCATTTCAGAGAGATGGTTTTATTATTAGATTCGGATTCTGAATCGTCTTCGTACAACATTCTCTTTCGCGACAGACAGTTTTGTATATTACGATTTCGACGAGTAACTAGAGTCGTATGTCATCCGATTTATATTTACATATGATCGCTCAGCAGGCTTTGTCGTATTCGGCACGCGAGGTTCGCATGAACCAGCGGTTCTCAAGTTATACTCCAAATATGAACGCAACAAACACAACATGGTTACGTACAATTATGTCACAATAGTAAAAGGCGATTTACCTCGTCCAAAAATAGTGTCTTTGCATTCATTTTACTTCGTAATAAAAAAATTCGAATGCAAAATTTTTGATAATATCAACAAACGTGAAAAATATTATTTTATTTATTTTTTATTATGTATCTTTTATCTAAAAAATACTTATTGTTTCATAATACTATACAATATGTTTTATATTTAATTAACGCTGATTGCAATAAGCCTTTTAGTTAACAATTCTTTTAGCTAAATTCTGCACTGAGAAAACTTTCTGATTAAAAAATGAACTAGAAGATTCTCATTATATCAATAAAAATTCTGATTATTTCAACTAGATTATAATAAAACTATAAAAATTCAACCAGAAAATTCTAATTTGTCCATTTTCAACATGAATTCCAATTAATGCAATCAAATTCTTTTTCCAATGTGTTTCTTTGCATTTGTATGTTTTTTTAGACATTACATTACTAAATATTCAAAATTATTAATTCTACATTTATTTGCACTCACTAATTTTGCTAATGAAAACTATCAGTTTTCCATAGTTCGTGCATAAGATTTGCACTCGATATTTCACATCGGTATAAATCAATTAATCGATGTGCAGTTTTGAGAAAATACTCGTATACAAGTATATATCTACTAACTCGTATACAAGTATATCTACTAACAATCATTCTCATCGATTTAACGATCATCGATTGGAGCGTAAATACCAATCGCATTATGCAATTTTCTTGGAACTTATCTACATTCTATTTATGCAATCAATACATCATACAACGTTTCTACATAGATGAAGTGCAAACATAAATATCAGTATTAATTTTATGCAAGTAGATCAATTATATACAATTGTTGAGTCCAATCATATTTTTACCGGTAATTATTTTATTGTTAACTAATACATGTAACTATACGATGAATATTAATTAGGAATAATTATATAGTAAATAATCATTAATCGATAGCAATGAATTATTATGTCAAATTAACACAATATTTTAATATTGTGTATTTATAATAAATATTCACAATAATTATTATTCAACTTATCGAACTTTATTTTCTTTTTGCAGCTTCTCAAACTTTAAACTAAAAATTTAGAAATGTAATAGCATTATAAAAATTGACGCTAATAACTGAAGCGTACAAATTAGATTGTATAAATAAATCTCTTAAATTAATATTTTTGAATTCCAAAAAAGGAATTTTTTATCGCAAAATTAAAATTCTTAAATTCATTTATGATTATAATTACTTCCGTTAAAATATGATTTCTTTTCATCTGCACGTAATTGAACTTACATTGATCGAATAAATAAAAAAGCAAGATGATGACTTACCAACCTTAAATGAAAGAGTGTTCTCTCAAAAGATTCGATGTCATGAATAATAAATAAACCTCTTTTGTGTGCCTGAAAAAATAAAAAGAGATTTAAATAACTGTTCAGAAAGTTACAAGGCATATCTAAAGATTAAACAACAATCATCCTACATTTGCCAACAATTCACAATATTACTAACAACAAAAGATACTGAATTTTAATAAACAATATTTAAATAAATATTAATATAATCTCATATAGTATCAAAGTATTGTAGCAACATTACTGCAACATTTGTTATTACAATATTTCTGGAACGTTGCAATATTGCTGCAATATTACTGAAATTATCTATGCTGTATAGGTAACATTTATTTACAGAAAATAAATATTTATTAAATAAAAAATATAAGAGTTGAGTCAAATTAATGGTCCTTGTACCAAAGATAAATATATATGTTTACGTTTAGTAAATATTCAATTGGCACTATTAAATATTTATTATTTAGTAGTCTTCTTTCAGTGTAGATATTAGGATAAATCTAATTTACAGATTTCATTATATTCTCAGAATGAATGCTCAGAATAATCTCTCTCTCTCTCTCTCTCTCT
>NW_012130075.1:510222-513591 GCF_000143395.1 Atta cephalotes
TTATTTAAGTAAGTAAAGTTTTAACTTAACTTTACTTAATTATTACTCTAGAAGTAAGTAAGTAGTACTCAGAATATCTCTCTCTCTCTCTCTCTCTCTCTCTCTCTCTCTCTCTCTCTCTCTCTCTTTGTGCTCCTCTTTCCCTTCTGTTCCTTTCACCATTTCAAAAAGAATTTACGCTTAGTGATGAAATAATTAGCCATTTACTTAAATCTATTATAATCTAATTTTTAGATAAGTATAATTAAATAATTCAATGACATGAATCATAAATAGCGTAACAATTTGATTTGATACGTTCATTTCTAAAAAATGATGACACTTGTCATCAGAGAGACAGATTCCTGATGACAGACGATTTCCTGTCACGACGCAGTCATTTCCAACTCATTTTCTTATCTGAATACACAAAACGTTCGGACAACGTAACGGACAAAGATGCGTCCGCGTAGGATGACGTAAGTATGCGAGTATATATCTTGATTCATCGCGGTTCTCAGGAGAGACGAGACACAAAGAAGCAATCACAGGAACGGAGTTCCGAGATCCTAACCTCACCTGGGCAGAGGTATTCCCCTAAGGAGTCCACCGCTCTCCAAAACCGGCGTCGACCCGCGTCGTGCGTTACATAAGTGAGCCACGATTCCCGCCCGCGATTACATGTTTCACTGACACGTTGCAAGGCCGCACGGCGGCGACGGAGGAAGACGATGACGATGCATCCGCAATATAACAAAAGAGAGAATCTCACACCGTGCGCAAAGACATGTCTATTGTCTTTCTTTCACGCCGCGTTATGCATTAGTGCCGCTGTCGTCCGTCAGGCGGCACAGGTGGCGCGCTCGATCAGCTGATCGTTCCGCGCACGTGCGCCGCATTTTCTCTGCACTTCAAATATATACACGTGTATGTAACAAATGTATATACAAATACTACAGATTTGGAAAATACACAAATAGATCCATATTTAAACTATCGTTATTAGCAACTCGTGACATGGATAACACACAAGGATAACAGATTCATTGTTGAGCGCTTTTAATTAAGCCATACTTTCTGTGTTCATTTTTTCTTGCATTCTCGTTTTATTCTAAATATTAAAAAAAAAATCTGTCTTTTTTAATTATACTCTGTTTTTCTTTATTTCTGAAGAATATAATTTCTTTGGAGCGCTGGAACAAGATGTAGTGATTAAAAGGGATGTGTGTTATTAGCTGGATGTAACCTTTTAAAATATATTCATGTTTTGCGTTGGTAAAGGAAGAGTAATACGTTTTGCAGACTTTTAGTGTTCCTTCGACTAAAAATATTTAGTGTAATCATGACGACGACGCTGGCATTACCGCAAAAGAAATATTATAGACAACGTGCGCATTCGAATCCAATAGCCGATCACTGCATCGAGTAGTGAGTAGTTTTCTATACATTTTTCGTTATAACAATTGATAACTAATTATAATTATAAAATTACAACAATTACCATTATTGTTTGCCATTTATTCATTGCAGTCCGATAAAACCGGAGTTAATGGATTGGAGTATCTTATATCCACAGTATTTTCAGAGTAATGATGAGCAGACACTAGAAACACAGAAATGTGTAGAATTTGCAGATGTTGGTTGTGGCTATGGAGGATTGTTGGGTAATTTGTTCCTTCTTTTTTTTTAATATTTAATTTAATTTATTACAAACAAGATTTATATGAATGTTACATGGAAATGAAAAAAATGTATACATAAATTGTGAGGCGGCAGAATGATTACTGTTTTAATTCCTATCAGACAATTTATAAAAGAATGTAAAAACCAGAAAATCAAAATAATTGATAAATTAATTCTCAGTTACTCTGTCACCAATGTTTCCGGATAATTTGATACTCGGCATGGAAATCAGAGTGAAAGTATCAGACTATGTTATGGATCGCATTGCTGCTTTACGATCACAAAATCCTGGCCAGTATCAGAACATTGCTTGTTTAAGAACAAATGCTATGAAGTACCTACCAAATTATTTCTATAAAGGACAAGTAAATAGAAGGAATTGTTGATATACATTAAAGGATAGAATAGTTTACACATTAATCTATATTTTTTTATTTGTATAGCTAAAGAAGATGTTTTTCCTATATCCAGATCCGCACTTCAAGAAGTCAAAGCATAAATGGAGAATAATAAATAAATCTCTGCTGGCAGAATATGCTTATGTTTTAGCCGAGGGAGTAAGTATCATTTATACTTTATATTATTTCTATTTAAATTTATTATAGACTATTCATAGTCTAGTATTCATAATCATTCTTATTTTAAGGTCATCTTAAGTATTGTCTTAAGATGATATGTATGATTCTGAGATTGGTTTATGATATTCTAAGATCATACTTAAAATCAATCTTAAACATAAGAACAGCTTATGAATATCGGCTATAATACTTGTTGCTATATTACTTCTTACAAGAATTCATTTTTTAAATTATTATTACATAGGCTATTGTATATACTGTAACGGACGTAGAAGATCTACATAAATGGATACTTCAACATTTCCAAGAACATTCACTGTTTGAAGAAGTTACCAAGCAGGATTTGGTAAGTACAACTGTTTTTTATTTCTTTTTTCTTTAATATAATAATAGTAACACTGATAAATTTTACCGAGACAGGCAGCGGATCCTGTAGTGGAAAAATTATATGAAAGCACTGAGGAAGGTAAGAAAGTCACCAGAAACGAAGGAGACAAATTTCTGGCAGTGTTCAGAAGGATCGCAGATCCTTATATTGCAACGAATAGCTAGCAGCAACAATTATATACAATTTTCCGGCTATTGTATATAATTATACGGCAAAGGATATTCTGGATGAGAGTTCTAATGAGGGTTCTAATGAAGGTACCGTAGAAGGAGGTCGTTTGTCTTGTAACAACGACGTTTCTAAAATGAGTTGCAAGAAATAAGATTATTTTTTTAAGAAAAATGTATTTCCTAATATATCTATACATACCTTGTCTAATTGACTTTTTCCTGTACATGCTAGGTACCATGTTCAAATAGTCTATGTGTCTAATATCTGTTTGCTGAATTAAATGTATAGTCTTTAAAGCGAATTCTTCATGCATTATGACAAATAACATCTGCAAAATAAAGGCAATGTTCTTTTGATAAATATCGAATCCGATCCTTTTAAAATTTCAACCAAGTAAATTCGGCATAGTTAAAGTATATATATATATATAAAATAAATTTAACCGTAGCTATACACACTGGGAGAAATTCCAGTGCAATTTGCTAAATAAAGATATTTTTGTTTTTTAATTTTTTTTTTAAATATGATCATATTTTATATATATATATATATATATATATATATATATAT
>NW_012130075.1:513611-526913 GCF_000143395.1 Atta cephalotes
TATATATATATATGTATATATGTATGTATGTATGTATATATAATAAATTTAACTGTAACTATATACACTAGGATTCCAGAAATTTCAGTGCAATTTGCTAAATAAAGATTTTTTAATTTTTTTTTAAATTCTGATTGCAGAATGCTCATTTCTGATTATTTTTATATCGATCTGTCTATTGACGCTCTCAGTGACATTACTGATATGGAGGACCAAGTTTTTATTGCCTTAGAACATGCTATATCCTACAGCATTACCGATTATTGATAACGCTTATCAATTCAATTGCAAGAAGATAATCCTAGCTGATAACTTCTCTATTATGCCTGTGGCGTACACTGTTATACAGTTGTATGGGATCTACATTTAAGTCGAGGATTTTAAAAAGAAACCAATTTTTGCGCATAAAAGTGTAAGTAAAAGGAATAGCGTTTTTTTATAGATTTTGACTTCTTGAATACGATAATATTAATAAAAAGTTCGGGATCGATAGGAAACACCTTGAAAATTGAGCATGAATATGATATATTTGAACAAATTTCAATATTCTTACTTATTTTTCAAAGTTCCCCACGTACCATGAACTTTTTAATAATTTTATCATATTCAGGAAGTCATAATCTAAAAAATACTATTTCTTGTACTTACATTCTTTTAGACAAAAATCGGATTTTTTTTAATATCCCTCAAAAAAGGAGCAGTTTTTGCCTAAAAAGATGTAAGTAAAAAAATAGTGTTTTTTTATAGATTTTGACTTCCTGAATATGATAAAATTATTAAAAACTTCATGGCACTTGGGGAACACTTTGAAAAGGTAAGTAAGAATATTGAAATTTGTTCAAATATATCATATTCATTTTTAAGACGTTCCCTTATCATTGATCCCGAACTTTTATTAATATTTTTATAATATTACAAAAAATGCTATTCCTTTTACTCACACTTTTATGAGCAAAAATCAGCTTCTTTTTAACATCTTCCTTTATTCTTGGGCCTTAGGTACACTCTCGGTGGTTTGCCATTGCCTTCTGAGAGGAGATATAAGCATATAATGAAAATATTTTTTTTTTGGTGTCGCTTGGTGGTGGTGGGAACTGAACCCGGGATCTCTAGCATTGCAGACTAGTGTATTTTACCATGCTCGTTCCCGGGCATAAAATCCTACCTCTTCAAGTATACGATTAATTAACGCTCGCGGTGGTGAAATGTAGGATCTCTGTATCAGTCTTTGTCTTTCATACAAACTCATTTTAAATTGCGAATAAAATAAATTTGATTTTTCCCGTAAAATGTCTTGCATTATGTTTTCGAACAGTTTACTGTTGACTATTTCCCTAAAATGTGACGAATGTATCATTAAAACACACACATTCATTTTATAAGCAAATTAATCTACTCTTCTTGCTTATTATTATAATATTTGGAAAGTAAGTGATTTACCACAGTAGACCTTCTATAATAAATGAAGATCGACTAATATCTTTTTTCCCGAATGTCATCGTTCTCTCATTTTCCTCAATGCATATTCCTTCTGGCGGCGCATTTGTTAATTCTTTCATTAGACTAACTTTCAGAAATTTGTCTTCTACGCTATAGATAGAACATTGAATTGTTATGGTTTTGTAAAATGGCTGAGGTTTTTTCAAGATTTTCACCGATAATTCCTAGAGGCAAAAGAGTACATAAATTTAAAGAAAAACTTTTATTTTTACATAAAATGGATTTCCTTTTCTACAAGTTTTATATTAAAACTTTCTTAAATCATTTTAAAGTCTTAACATTTTGCGAGAGAAATTTATGTATTTTATTTACTGGAACGCTGATGCCTTTTTCCGTAATAGTAAACTGTCCCTTCAGTTCCTGAGACAAGCCTTCGAGAATGTATACATTTCGTTGATAGATCCGCCTTTGGTTAGCATTAATAAATTCGCACGATATATTAATATCAATTATGCAAGGAGAGCCTTTAGTATATATAGTTACACGGAAGCTTTTGACAGACATTGGCTTTATCAAGCCTTTTGGCGGATAAATTTCCACGTGAATAATTCCAGATGTCTCATGTCTGATAGAATAATGCAGAAATATTAATTCACTTCAGAAAACACTTTTCAGTTCAATAATTTATTCCACAATCCATAGCTTAATTCAAGCAAACCTTTTCCATTCGTAGGCGAGTACGTCTTGCAAATTATTATGTATCATAATCATTTTAATTACATGGCTGTGCGTAGCTATCTGAGAAACATTTATGCAATCAGTACTAAAGTATATAGGACTATCCTCATCCTTGAAGTTTTGTTCGCATGGAACATCTTCTCTAGTTATTGTTGGTGACAAGAAGGATTCGCCTTTGAGTATCAGTTCTTCTTCTCTGTCACCCAAAGTTAAATGCAACTTCCCCTAACGATAAAGAGATATATCAATTTCTATTTGGAAAAAAAATTTATTCATTAATTTTATCTATTAATCTTAGTTATACTCGGGTTCATAGGATCCCATCTATATTTGTTATCGTAATTTCCGTAAAAATGAACATATTTCAATTAATTTTTTTTCAATCCGAGAATTGATTAAGGAACAGGTCCGTAATGTGTCGATAGAATTAAGGAGATATATTAGGATTATTATTTTTCAAAGAAAAAAAATTAAAAAACAAAAAATCTTGGTAAAACTTCTATTCAGGGAAACTTTCTCCGACCTTGACTTTGACGTATGTTATCAAGGTCATGACCCTGAAGGGGGGGAGGGAGAGGTGAGAATCGCTCCTTTGTAGGAGGGGAGGAAAGGATAAGAGTCGCTTCTCGTGGAAAATCATAATATATATTTTAAAATAGAGAATTTTTGTTTCATGTAGTAGAAAAGAGACTTTATTTTTCAAATTTTTTTTATTCATAATTTTTTAACGAAGGATGAACAACGGCTAAAACCTGTTGGAAGTCACTCAGGGTCATGATCTTGATAATATATGTCAAGGTCAGGATCATCGGAGAAAGTTCCTCTAAACAGAAGTTTTACCAAAATCTTTATTTAACAAATTGCACTAGAATTTCTGGAGCCCTAATGTGTATAGTGTTAAATTTGTTATATATGTACTTCAAATATGCCGAAGTTCCTTGGTTGAAATTTTAAAAGGATCGGAACAGAAGTTTGCGGATTCACGATTGCATGTAGAGTCTCACAGGAAAAAACTTTATAGCAATACTTCTGATTTATTTCGTACATCGTTTTTGGATTTATAGAAAACGGGATGCTGTGATTTGTACTATTATGTACCCAACATACCTGAAAAATGTTCACGTTATAGACGTTATGGACGTTATTGTATGTTTAAATGCAATTAAAAATAACCTGATAGATAGGATCTTTTTCTCCAAAATAAACAGGTTGGAATTTGAAATGCGTGCCGTTTAAAAGCTGGAGCTTATTATCAGAATCAGAAAAACATTCAATTATCATAATGAAAAATATGTGACGATTGTCTCCGAGGTCTAAATCCCACTTTGTCTCGGTCTGGCCTAATAATAAATAATGCAGCTCTAATGTTATCCAGATCTCTTCTCTTGGCTGCATTTTATTAAAATGATAAATTAATAATAGTGATAATAAAGTAACAATAAAGAAGGTTACTGTAACATCATAAAATTATAGCTTATTTATACTTTAAGATTTATCGCTTTTGGCTGTATAGAACACACTTTCCTATGCAAGCAATCGTACTTTGCACGTTGAAATTTGAGACAGCCTTGAGTATTTACAATTGGCCGACAAGAACAGAGCTGAACTTTTTTGATATTCCACGAAGCACTCACTGCATCTATGTTTGTTATAAGCAGTTTTACAATAACCTTTGGACTATGTAAAACCATTGCTGGAAAATTTATGTAAAATATTTTCGATGTCCCTGGTTGCAAATCTTTGAGTAATATATTGAGCCTAGAAATGCATGTACAGATCTGATTTATATAATTTTACTTTTTTACTAGTAACTAGCGTGCTAGTCTGCTAACAAACTAGAATTTCTATAATTATATTATAAATAAATTATATTTTTTAATTGCTAGTTTTCTAAAAAAAAAATATAAATAAATAGAATTATATTTTTTAACTGTTAGTTCGCGCTAGAAGACTAGCACGCTAGTTGCTAGCATTGTATAAATTAGGCCATACACACATGATTTAAATATTAAATTATGTTTATATCGAAAAATAACAAGAAATTCTATGTAGATACATGTTTATTTTCATCAGCTTCCAAAGGAAAACTTTACTCATGACTGGGTAAGATCCATAACATTGCAAATCTGTCACCTATTGTTTATTAAAAAGAAATGGGCATTTAAATATTTATTACTATTATATATTTCGTCGAATTATTATTTAAAAAAAATGAGCTTCTATTGGCAGATGCATTTAAAATAATATTGTGCATACAGCATTTTACCTTCAAACTAGGCAATACACATAAACAGCACACTTTACAAATATTCCTCGGAATCTGATTCGGAATTAAATCTGTGTTTACATCAGAGCTTATCCTCACAAAATACTGAACAAAAAATTCGTAAAATCCCGGAGTAGTAGGTGTGATAAGAACAGTAATGATTTTATCTTTTCCGGCAACAATAGTGTCCGCAGTCGGATGTATTTTTACATCACGTTTTAAATCCCCAACTGGCCAATTGCAATGAATACACGTCATTTTGTAATAGATGTTTACGGGACTCAAGTTAAATACGTGAAAACTTAATTCTTTTGTATCTTTGTATGCCTGAATTCCAAAATTTAATTCATCTGGCACTGACTGGAAAACATAATAATATACATTATTAAAATTTTGTACCATAAAATTTTTATTATTATATTTCATTATTATATTTTAAAAAATTATTTCTTTTTTATTTTGTAGTATCTTGCTATTGTTTTATTATTTATTAATTAATTTACCACAAGAACACCAGATTCGCATTTTCCTGTTACATGTAATGTTACACAGACGCTAGAGCCAACGAGAATTTCATCTTTCAGTACGACCAATATGCAGTTTATGTCAAATTCGTAATTTCCAAGTGTTGTAGGACAAAATAACCATTCGTGAGTAATTATATCGTTTGAGTAAATTTTGCCATTTCCATTTCGTATTTGAAGTTCAGGTGTCACATTAATGAATTCATAACTAAAGAATTGGTGTTAATCAAAGACAATCACAACAATAAACTAACAGTCTCTCTTAAAAATATTTTAATTAATTTTTATAATAGAAATATAATTTTTTTTTATTAGAGATATAATTAAAATACAGTTTTTATATTTTTGAAACTTAATTAATTAACGGCAATCACATTAAAGGAATTTTGATTTTGCATATTGTTTTCATTGGTGCTTTAAACAGTGTTTCATTATGTAATTAATTTTTATTACTAAATATTAATATATATTCTATGGAATTATATATATTAATATTAATATCACAAAAATTTACTTTATTACATGTCGAGTGATGTTTCGCATATAAAATTGCTGCAGACTTTGACAGCCTGGAAACGTCGATGCGAAATTCACGGTATTCCGATCACTAAAACTGACATTCGCATATTCTGTGTATCCCTGAAAATCTATAAAACATTCCGATTTCATATTTCCATTCAAACGTATCGCCCAACGTTCCATATAAAGGCGTTTATCATCGTTTCCAGGTAACATACAGACTGTAATGATCTGATAATCTCTGAAAAAGATCACAATGCATCATTGACGGATAAAAATTGAAAATGATATTGAATGCAGAATATTAATATAAATCGTTTCAAATGTTTTTTAAAAAATAAAATAAATATAAACGTCATGTAAAACAAATGTAAAAATAATATATCATGATAAATTACACTACAGTTTATAGTAAAAAATTATTTCGAACTAGATATAGTATTTTTCTTTTATAGATTTTTAAATAACGATGCTTATCTGATGAAAATAATTAAAAAAAATATATTTTTTGTAAACTATTATTTATGTAATACACGGCATACTTTTGCGACGAGACTTAACGCTAGATTCGAGCAATTAGGATCATATAAAATATTAAATGCAAATACTGATAAATTATGCCCATCATCGGTTTCACGACAAAGTGGCTCGATGCTGGCGGTACGAAGCGATACATCAGTGGTAAATGCCCGTATCTTCGTATTAGAAATGTGGTGTATGTCGGCGATGAGGGTACACAAGGAGGCATCTTAACTATGTGAGGTATCTCATATTGAGGAATCCAACCATCAGAGCAAACGCGAAAGGAGTGACCTATGTAAAAAAAGGAATTAGATAAGAATAGCGTAATGTAAACGTAACAGACAGATAAAGAAAGAGAATGCGCACCTATTAGCCGCACGGTTATGATTGCAGGGAATGTCAGAGTTTCTTCTCCAAAGTGGTCTTCTTGCGACTTGACAAAAATCTCTCCAACGAGATCTCTCGCAAAGAAACTGCTTGTTCGGTTAGGATTAAACGCGACTTCAAACAGAGCCGTTTGGCTCGTCGGTATTCTTGTGACAGTGGGTGTTATAATAAAAATTCCTTCAACATCTATATACAAAATTATCTAATTAATTAATTGTTGACAGAAGAATAGGTCTATGTACTTATATTAGCAATATTTAATTTTAATTTCTATGTCTTTAAAACAATTTACAAAAATATAAGAAGTTGAAAAGGTAAGACAAGAAGGTAAAGGGATAAATAGTAAGTAAAATAAAACGCTAATAATAGCATACATTGATTTGATAAATAATAACCTTGGTCCCATTTAATTAATACATCGGACTGGCTGTGATTAGTAAGACACAGAGTTTCTGGAATTTTTCGCTCAGCGTTTTCCGCCTCTACGTCGGCCTGACCGAAATCGATACAATTTTTCGACGAAGAAATCGTAGGAAGATTTTGCGTGGTAATAACAGTATCGCTTGTGTATCCTTCGAAGCCATTTTTTAATCTCGTAGGATAATTAAAATGGATCTGAGTGCTCGTTTTACGCAACGCTGTGCAACAATAGCCGTATAATTCTATGATAATCGGTTTCTGTAAAAATGAATCATCGTGAATATGTCACGTAAGCATATGAAACATTTTTCTTGACACGTGGAGTTTGAATAAACTTTTTTCGACTGAATATCTTAGTGAGCCGAAAACATATATATTACGTAATATTTTAGTATAGGTCAAAAAAATATTACATAAATATTTTAGTAGGTCAAAAAGATATTAAATACAAGGTGACGCGCCTGAAATGTATAAAGCAAATCATATCATTTGCTTTTTAAAATACTTATTTTTAATAAAATAATACAGAACTGGTATAGAATTAATTACTAAAATCTGAAAAATTGGATAATTATAAATAGTATGACATTTCGTATGCAATGAGGATTGCGCTCTTTTTGAAAATTCAAATTTTCCCATTACGTGATTCAAGATTAGGCACGGAAAATGGCACGCGTAGATTCCGTTTTCTCGTGGTGCAAAAGTAATTGTTACGAATTTGTGAGAATAGGGCCCGATGTGTCCGTGCCACAGATTTGCTTCAAACGGCCTTCGAAGCGAATCGAACATGAAAGTCGCCGTGGCTTTCGAATCATTGACGAGTTTAATCCGTTTTTTCACCTCACGATTCTCGCTTGTACACATCATGACTAATCTCGTGGCGGACGAGGAGACCACAGGTCCTGCGTGCGTAAATGATTAACAATTAACGTCATACGGTGACGAAAACATTCATCATAAACATTGTCAATTTCAGAACTCATGTCGATAATTTAATGACTCATAACTTAAATTAAACATTGTCCGTGTCTGAATTTATTTAAAAACCTTAGATGACATATGCTTTTCAACGGAAATATAAGATTGTAATTATCTCTTTTTAAATACTTCTGTTAAGGTTTGTTGCGTTTTAATAATTGAACATCTCGATTAAGATCTTTTGTAATTAAGTAAAACTTGTGTTAAACTTAAAAAATTCTCGATGATATATTCTCTTGAAGTACAAATTGATGGAGTCTCTCAGAAGTTGATCAACTCCACGAAGTAAAAAGCAACAAAAATTGATGAAGTTATAATTGAGTGCTCAATATTAAAATTATGAAATTATGAAATTATAAAATTTTTAAAATAACAGAATTGATCAATTTCTGAGACGCTTCTGACAGGCTCCATCAATTATTTTTACTCCAAAAGAATTTATCATCAAAAACTTTCAAAGATTGGAAAACTTTAATTACAAAAGATTCTTTTAATTCTTTTGTGCTACTTTAGGTGCAATGATATATTCGATTTTTCTTTTCTAATGTTTTTCTTGTAATCTTTTTTATTAATAAAGATAATACATAATACTATCGTTATATTCCTTAATGTAGCGTTTTAATAAAAAAAAAGTTACAATATAATTTTTTATGAAAATTATAAGTAATTGAATTGGGTTGGATATGTCCAAGTGTGGCAACAAAAGATAAAGACAATTAAGACTTATAAAAACGATTGTATTGATGAGTACATAAAGTATGATAGAAAAGGCCTTGATCGGTCAAAGTTAGATGTTTCGAATAATATATTAAGTTTTATTAAATCAAATTTATTTCAGATATGATTGCGCGCCGATTAATCTTTCGGTCTTTTAATACAATCCTTATAAAATGCTATCCCTTATAAATTAGATTAAAAAGAAAGAAACTAAGAAAGGAAGGATAAAGATTCTTTCCGATGTCATTAATTGGAAAGAATTCCATACCAATGCATGTTCCGCGGACTTGGATTTCCATGCATTCGCCAGCTGAATTTATGATCGTAAAGTAATCTACGTTTACAGTGAATGGCATGAATGGTCGATAGTATATTTTGCACTTGTACGTATGATTAGGAAGTAAAGACCAAGAGTAGCTACATAATTCAAACACGTGATCCAGCGGATTGGTAGACGAATCTCTTCGAGCTTCGTAAGTTTGCTCGATCTGTAATACATCATTAATCAGTCAATATGAGTGCTTTATACAGAGCTAAATGTTTTACAAGCAAATAGCAAATAAAGTATAAATTTAAAACAATTTTTTTTATTTCATTATGCTAATTCCTTCTAATCATTCGAAAGGGTTATATTCGACCTTTCTTTTCGAATATTTAGCTGGAAATATACGGGAAATAATTTAGTTAATTAATTTTGAATTAAAAATTTTGACATTGTAGTGATTTTTAGACGTATTCTCTTTTAAATTAATTGATGTTGCAACCTCCTTTTTACAACTAAACATTAGACATTTATTAAAAAATCATTTTATACAGTTTAAAATGTGTAGAAAATAATAATCCGCTCCCTTTTTAAACTAAAAAATTAATATTTTAATCATTTTTTAAGTGCGTTCTCTTAATCCTAATAAAAATCTGGTCAAAATCGCTTTCGTGTCCATTTCTGTCAATGTAGATTAACTTCGGTTTAATTTACTCTTTATCTTTTTTTAATTCTCAACCAGAAAAGAATAAAAATAAGTTAATTATTATAATTAATCTACATTGATAGAAACGAACATATATTAAATGTAAACAAGAAATTGGACACTAACGCAACTTTTGTTAAATATTTCCAGCCACTTGAAAGTTGTGACGCCCGTTTCTACCTCGCCGAAGTCCACGTGGATTTTTCTATTCGCTTCGCATAGCATTTTTTTCGTTTCTATTTGATTATCAAACGATTTGATCTTTTTATCTCTCTTTCTTTCGCTCGTCGAGAAGCGGGACACAGCCCTCTCATCGAGGTCTCGATCGCGCGATCGATGTCTGTCCTCTCGAAGGTACTCGAAGGTAGGCAGCAGCATCGACTTTCATCGGGACTTGTTTGGTCACCCCCCCGTGGGGGGACGGAATGACGGATGGATGATGGCGTGACGCACGAGACGCATCTCGCGTAACGACATCACGCAATTCGTTCTGGACTCCGGCTCCACGAAAATAATTTCGGAGCGCCGAAATCTCGCCGCGGTATTTCGCACAATATTCCTCATCATCGGTGCTCGCGAGAGTCTTGGCCCCGTTCCTTACGCATCCTGTCCTGTCACCTGTATGGCCCTGTGACACCCAACTCTGCGCGGTCGCGACGCGAAGATGGCCCGGGACGCAGGCGTCGTCTACCTGCTGATCGTGATCGCGCACTTGTGCTCGTGCGCGCGTTACGGCAGTTATGATTACAATCATTACGCCGAATGTAAGTCGCGAATAATCATCCAGTAGAAAGTTCCCTTTCTTTCTTGTTTAACCTCACTTCTGCATGCTCACATAGATAGCCTTGAGAACGAAAAGATTTGCCATGTTCTGAATAAGAAGCATACGTTTGACATGCAACACGGTGCCGCGGCGATCGTCATGCCGCACCACATGTTCGATCACTGGGTTGTCAAGGCCAATCGCAATTGTACGTTCGTCTTCCGGACTGGCAAAAACGAGGGCCTCTTCGCGGTTGTTCAGAAGATGTTTCTCCGTCGCGACGGCGATCGGTGTGTTGATTACATACGGGTAAGTGAATGCAAGGCCTATTCTTTTCCCATACTTCTGAACTGAACTTCCCTTGTACAGTTTAGCTTTTTTCATTTTCTTTTCACGTTGAGGAAAAAGAGATAAATCATGCAAAAAGTTCAATCCTGGAGTATGGAAAAAACAGGCTTAAATACAATTAGAATTAGCTCTTGTATCAAATTCTTGATAAACATTTTATTAGTTCAAGAGAAGTGATGGTTTTTACACAAGCAAGTTCTGTGGAGAGATAGACCGCAGCCAGACAACATACCTTCCGGTTCCTGACCCTGAGGACAATTTGGGTAACATAAATGATAGCCGGTCACCTAATTATGATATATATGCGGAATATGATCCTGTTAAAAAATCGAAACTGTGGTCTATTCGATCGGACTCTGCTATGATAGAAACCGAAATATTCATCTCCAAAGAAAGAGTACCAGATGGACAGTCTCTGGACCTTACAATAGTTTATACCCCATACATGAGTATGCTTTTTTAACGTATATATTATTTATATTAAATGTAACAAACATAATTATTCATTTGCTACAATTCAAAGTCATTTTTTTAGTAGAAAAAGAAAATTTGAAGAAAAAAAGGAAGAAGATAATTTAAAAGAATATACTTACACATATATATATATATATATATATATATATTTTATAGCTTATAACATCTACTTATAATATTTTAGTAGCTTTCGTATCTTCTTTAAAGATGTCACATGGTTTGCGCTCTTTTTCCGTGTCTTGATACATCGTTAATATACTTTTATTCCTCTACAATCTACTATCATAAACTTGATTTAAAAATTAATAATTATAAAATGTTAATGATTCAAAGTAATTATTCTAACTTATTTTTTTTAAAGCTTTAGTTTTTGAGTTGTGTCATTGTTGTAACAAATGGGTGATATGATTATTTTATTGATAATTTATTTGCAGAGTGCGATCAGACAAATTCCGAGCACTATCAGGCGGTCGGATACAACAACTGTATTCGGAAGGAATATATATGCGACAAGATCTACAATTGTCCTTTTAGTATATGCTCAGATGAGGTGAATTGCGTGATCAATGATCGGTATCCCAAGGACAATACTGCCACAAAAGTCACTGTAGGAGCAGTTACCACCATGATTCTCTGCTTCATAATTTTCATTTTGTGTCTATGGATCTGCAAGAAATCACAAAAGTTGTGCTGGTCATCGGATTGCGCCGGTCCGAATGTGTGCTCGCGGCCGGTTTCCTTGCCGGACGCGGACGGAGCTCAGGGATCCAATCGCGCAGTGCCAACGGCTCCCATGTTAGAGGTCGCGATGTCCTCGCCTGTCGTAGACAAAGATCTACCACCCAGTTACGACTCGTTGTTCCCCGAACAAAGTAATCCTGCTAGATCGTAAGTTATTGAATTCAAGTATGAACTGAATGATAATATGAGAGTGCATTAAACATACCGTCTAATGTTTTAATTAGACGCTGCGTTGTCGCGCATCTAGTGACATAACTAGATCGATTTTTCTCTACGTACATTCATACACTATTTTCCAAAATGTGAGCTGGATTTTATTACGAAAGAAAACGCTCTGATAAATTAACAGATGTTTCATGTATCAGTTTTGATTCTGTGTAGTCGATTTCATGGAAATGTGAACTGAATGTAACTTCTTGCTAATCAAATGATAGATAAATCAGTTATGATTAGGATGCAAAACTACACAACATCAATTATACTTTGTTCTTTGATAATGGATCAAGATGGGAGTCTTAATTAATCGATAAATTGTTTCATGCATATATTTCAATCATTTTAACCAAAGTAATTACATTTGGAGCACTGCTGCTCACCGTCCACATCAAATTGCGCCACTGCATGCAGTACATTTACACGCATTTACATGCAGTTATATTAACACCACACAATCATTGTTTCTTATTGTATATTAGTAAGATTATATGAAATGCAATGGTTAGTAGATAGGTCAATTAAATTTATTTTTTTCTTCTGTATAGTTTAAAGTTTCCGTTTCTTAATTGCCTTATTGAATTATGACGTCATAAATGGAAAATCGTAGTTCATATTTTTTGTTGCATATAGGCTGAGACAAATTAAATTTTTCATATGCCTTTATTAGTGTTCAATAACGTATTGTAAGAAAATTCATACAACAATTCCCACTTCTGACATAACTTATGATTGCAGTAGGAAAATGGGAATCTTGAATTGTATATTTCTACGTTTTGTATTATTTTTAAATAAATATTGAAGAAATAATACCACATGAATTTTGTTCATTGAAAACTACAACGAAGAAATAGGCCTCAAAATAACTTCTTAGTTGATGGAATATTATTTTCCATATCAAAATAACGGTATAGTATTTTTTAACTATGTTAATTAAATTTAAAGTTACATCAACTTTTCATCAACTTCACATCCGTATTAATTTCTATTAAGTTAGGATCTTGTATTAAGTATAATAATGTTTAATATAGCAATAATACATATCTCGAAAAAGAAAAAATTTGATGGGATCTGTTGTGTTCATAGACATTCGCGAAACGAGTTGTATGTGAACTTACTGTATTGTAGCATATTTTAGTAATGTTACGTCTTACTTGAATATACGCGACATATATACATATCTATATACATATCTATATACATATGTGTGTATATATATATATATATTATATATATTANATTANATATNTATATATATATANACGTGATACGCACCGACGAACG
>NW_012130075.1:526933-529976 GCF_000143395.1 Atta cephalotes
TTTACGTTACTTACGTTAACGTATAACGTACGTAGTATAATATATATATATATATATATATATATATATATACTATATATAGTATATATATATATATATATATATATATATATATATATATATATATNTAAAAANAATTTTTTATACGTATATAAACATACAAATTTTATAGAATGTATCAAATCTTAGATGTGTGCGTATATATTTTTGGAGTAAATGTTACATAAGTCTATAAAATGTAATAAAATTGTGTAAATATTCATTTTGTGATAATAAAAATCTATGTATATATATACACATAATCGAACGTTCTGAATTATTTTGTGTCTTCGGATTCTTTAGATGTATGCTCTAATAACCACAGACAATCGTTGATGATGTGATCTATTTCAGCTGATCCAGTTGATAACTGATGATTGTCATCGTACACGAGCATCCTGTAATGTCAAATCAATTAATAACAAGGTTTTTATATTTTTTGCATTTCTGCATTTTTGCATGCAAACATAAATGTCAACTTACTTAGTTTTCACCTTGTTAGATTTGAGACGATTATACCACATCGTTCCTTGAGAGGGTGGTACTCGCAAATCTTTCGTTCCAATGCAAACCAAAGTCGGTGCTTTGACTTTATCGACATACATGATGGGTGAGCACTTCTTCATTTTCATGAACATGTCAATGTTATCGGGCCATGGACCGGTAACAATGTTGCAAAGAAGACCTCCCTCCAAAACGCACCTGTAATGAAAAATTAAATCATATTAGTATAAATAAAAAAAATTTGATGCGAATACAAACATGTTTGCCAGGCAAACCATGTAAACCACAAATGTCACAAATAATTCACATATATATAAACAAAAAGAAGACTATGTATTTCAGTCAAGCTTAGACTAGTCGCGACTATTGGTACATCTGAAATAATTAAGCTTACATATTATGAAGATACGCTATTATCTCTTCCTTAGTCAGAGCATTGCGACTGAAATACAAATATGGGATATTGAATAATTAGGACGTGAGGAATATCGTTATTAGGTATTAAGTATTTCTTTACCAGTCTGGGATGTCGGATACACCGAACATGATGGAGATATCAATTACCGGATTTTTTGCAATTACTGCTTTGAATAGATCCTAAAATAAAAATAGTTTTTAAGTGGATATTCCAATTAATATATTATTGTATAAATATATTGTTTGACACTTACAGGAGCTTGTCCACTCAAATGTGCTACTAAGAATCCACCATGAGATCCACCACAAAGACATATGCGTTTTGAATCGAGCCAGGGATATTTCTTGATAGCTTCCTTCGTAGCAGTTATACAGTCCTTTACATCAACGTTTCCAACTTTTCCTGGAAGATATTCCACCGTCGCACTGCCCATTCCCGTAGAACCACGATAATTTACTTGCACTATCGCAAAACCTGAATTATGCGGAATTAATATAGTAAAAAACTTAAATACTATGTAAAGAGAAAGATATGATTTATTTTTTACCTGCTAATGCCAAGAAAGAACATTCTAAAGAAAATACGTTAACAAAATTGCTATGAGGTCCTCCATGTGGTATAACGACAAAAGGTATCGATTGATCTTTACCACTTTTTGGACCGAAATAGATATAATTGAATTGCTCTGAAAAGTGGAGAAGCAACATTCAACTAGCTATATCGTAAATGTAGATGACTTGGAACAGTGGTAAGAGACATGTAAATTTAATCGTGATATCCATCCATGAGTTAAAATTTAAACTTCCTTTAGAGACTCATAGATGGATTCCATGATTGAATTTAACAAAAATATATGCTGTCCTAAGTTAACTATATTTGCAGTATCAAGAGAAATTGTGCAAACGATCCACTTACTTATGCTGTCATCGTTATCATAACTGTATTCATTTTGTTCATATATAATTTCTTCGAAACCATGAATTTTCATTGGAGCTGTAATCGCAATTCTGGAGATATCGCCGCTATTTGCCACTTTATTCTGAAAACGGCCTACCATAAGACTAGAAGGTTGCGTTAAAGAAGTACTCAAAAACGCAATCACATCCCCCTTTACATCCAATATACTAAGACTACTTTTATCATTTTTTATCTCAATAACATCTTTCGTTTCTGCAAAGACAATTCATTATTCTTTTAAGTGGCAAGAAAATATTAACGCATTAAATCAGTTTAACAACAGTTCAACAAAACTATAGTATCTTACTTATATTCACGATATATGAGACAAGATTGTTTTTTTGAGCTGTACTGAAAAATAAGTATTGAGAATCATCACTCCAACAACGACGAGGTAAACGACCATATATCCCGTAAAACTGTTTGTTAGAATTGATTGTTTTACTCATTCGCACTTCTTCCACGATCTCGATATTCTAGATGTAAAACAAAGTAAGTTAAAACTCAAAATACTAAACATATTTTCCTTAATATAATTTTTCGTTTATAATTAATCTAATTTTTAATACATTACATTATCTTCCTCCACTCTCAAATCTCGCAACATAAGTTTTTGCGCATTATGATGTGGGACAGCACCTGCTTCTCTCTGCAACCACACGAGATAATTTCCATCAGGACTGATTCTAGGACTATGCACAGCACATCCTTCATCGGACAATTGCCCTGTTACACAATAAGTTCATTTCTTTTCTGTTATTTCATATCTGCTATTAAATATATTAATTATTTAAATGCTGCTTACGATATTCTCCGTTTTTCAATAAAAATACCCAAGAATATCTATTGGTGCACGCAGTAAGGCCTAAGTGTAGTGGCTCATGCTTCCAAGCAACACCGATTACATCCTGATCTTTCGTCCAAATCACTTGACCGGGAGAAAGTTCATCTGGTATTCCAGATAAAATCGTAATAGTATCCAATGTCGTATCAAGGACAGCAACAACAGATTTATGTTTACCTACTAATTGCTCTCCCCAGTGTGGTTTGTATATATATTCGTTACCCTGGCATCAGAAAATTAAATAAGACAAAATATATATATATATATACACACACACACAC
>NW_012130075.1:529996-554245 GCF_000143395.1 Atta cephalotes
TATATATATATACACACACACACACACACACACACACACACACACACACACACACACACACACACAAAATATATATATATACACACACAAGTAGAACTCTATAATTATTTAAAGAAATAAGGAATAAATCTCTTACCACCGTTACTTCATCATCTTCTTTCTTTTCCTTATCTTTTTTATCCAATGATTTTTGCTTATAAAACGGTTCTGATTTAGGAAGCTTCTTTTCAACTATATACAGAACCTTGGTATTATCCGGAGACCATTCAAATGAACGAAATTCAGCTACAAAAAAGCATACAATTAATGTACATTAAAAAAATTAAAAGTTCGAGATAAAAGATGGAAACTTATATACCATCTGTGTAAACATCGCCATGAACATCTAGAGCAGACAGATCATAATTCTTCACAAAATGTTGTTTGTTCCAAATTTCGAGAAACTGCTTTGTAGAATTATCAATTGTAGCTTGTCGCAACACAGCTCTACGTTCTTCATTCTTCGTCAGAGTTGACATTAACCTGTCCGAAACAGACATACATTTAAATACAGACAATATTCATATTAAATATGCAGGAATAGAGACTTTTCTGGGTATGGAGTATCTCATCCAAATTAGGGAGAGGAGGGAGAGGGGAATTTCAAAATAACTCAAAATTTTTTAAAATTTGTTAAAAATTAACATATCTTTTTTTAATATCCCGAATTCTGGATATGGAATTCAACACCCACAAGACTTCTGGATATGGAAAGCTCCATATGGAAGTCTCTTCCTTCCATAAGGAAATCTCCCTCTATATAAATATGCATTGTCTATACTATAAAAAAATATATATTACGTACTCTGTAGTAATATCAATTGGAAATCCAATAGAAATTGGTGTCAAGTCTGAGTTCAAATCATAATTTTGTAAGAAGCGTTGATCTGTCTTTCTTTCCAGATTCCTCTGAGTCCATGAGCCTTGTATGGATAATCTACCACTCGGAGTACTCAAAATCTGTGCACTGCTTAAGGATGGATATACAGCTAATGATTTGTACAGATTTGTCAATTCTTTTACCTGTAAAAAAGTATTCTCTATGCCCATCACTTTGCACAATTGCTCGATGAAAAAAAATGATTGCAAAAGATATTGATAATCACTGCATACCTGTCCCAATGCCATGATTTTCTTTCGTTAATTCCAATCACTTCTCTGTTTTTTCAATATAAATGTAATCACACAGTACAAACGCCAAATACACAGTACAGTTAGCAATTCTAAATTCTATATTTATACTTGTGCTTCTTCTATGTTTATACTTGATAAGCGTAGATAACGATCTTAGATAAACGTTGCCAAACATGAGACATACTGTAATTACCGTTTTATTTTTTTGTAATTTTATAAATAACAATGAATGAAATACTATATAAAAAGAATTAAGAATAATACAATTGCATTACAATGTATATTAAATATTGTATATTAAATATTATAAAAAGCAATGAAGTATCGAATCATAACTGAATATGTACATTTATTGTCTATAGCATTTCATCCAAAATGAGGTTATAAGTACAAATGGAATTCGACTCGACACGATCATGGTGGAACTGATGGAAGAAAGTATGAACGCCATGAACACACATTCAAATTCAATTACATTTGATCACACTAACATTACTCGATTATCGGTGTCATGTATGTGTATGATACATATGTATGTATCACAAAAGATTATTCATTTATTAAGTCTATTTTAAACGATTTATATTCGCGCAAATTCGAAACAGAATTCTGTTTATAATTTTGCGTATTGATTGATATCGATTGTGTATAATTTAAAAAACATTTAGAAGAAATAAAATTTAAAAGAAATAAAATTTATACAAAATATATAGGATCTACTTAAGTCTACCATCTGAAATATTTCACTTATTTTTGATGATATAAAAAAATGTTTCAAATTAAAGTGGAACGATTTCGAGGAAGATATTTTTCATGTTGTTTTTTTTAGATGGAGGCATCAAAAAGATACGAAGGGCACCTTTTTTAAATGGAATTGTATGATTTTTTTACACAATATGATGCTCTTAATTATTCTGCATATAAAAGTATTAATTAAGATAGTGATATTAAAAAACATTGTTTACGAGATATTTTACATTGCACTTTATTCTGGCACATAAAAAGTTAAAAGAAAAATAATTCGTAAATTATTGACTTTTTGATAATCGTATCTTAATACTTTTATAAACGAAATAATGAGATGAATCAGTTAATAAAGAAAATGCATAGTTGCTTATTTAAAAATTTAAAAATTAAAAAATTATCCATTTTGCATACATATTTTTTTTAAAGCTTCAATTTAAAACTTTTTTTCGTCTCTTTTCTTAAGTATGATAAAATTCCGTGACTTCCTAGGTGTAGACTATCAAATAGTAATGTCCTGCCAACGTTGTAATTCAAGAAGATTAGTTCAATATTTATTCGATATCACTATAAAAAAAATTTCCAAAAATATTAGTTCCTGAATTAATTTATACATAAAGTTACATTAAAAAATTCAATTTTATTTATTGGATTGTCCGGAAAGTTCGTGCCGACTAACCTATATAATTTAATAAATGTATACTAAAATTTAAATCTTCTGCATTTCAATTTTCCTTCAACATCGGCACGAATTTTCCGGACAACTCAATACTTTCATCTTCCAGTTTTTGAATCTTTTAAAAATCATTCTATTAAAATATAACTGCCCCAAATATTCACATTGCGAATATTATAGATTATATCTACAGTGGTCCTCACATATAAAATCTAATAATTTATATTTACGTACAATACATAAGTGAATTGTTATGTAAATTGTTTCATCTTTGTATCTAAACAATTTGTTGTTATATTAGATAGCACTGATAAATAATTCAAGCAAAACAACAAATCACGATAATATTAAAATGACATTAAAATCGGAGAATCGGAAATGATTAAAAAATGATTTTTTAATGATTTAAACATTTTGGAGTCATTTTGATATCATTTTGTCATCATGATAACTTATTGTTCTTGAGTAAGTTTCTAGTTGCGATCACTTATATGCATATTTTTTATTTATTAAATTCAAATATAATGTTAATGATTAATTAATTAATATATTAAAGTATAATTAACTTCTTTCTGTACTTTAATTTTTCTCAGAATTTTTCAAAATTTTTCTGTAAATTTTAGAATAATTTTATAATTTTTTAGATAATTTCTCATATTATTTTAATACAATAAATTGGAGCATTTAACAGAAATGCTGAAGAAATTTACATCTTTTTTAGAAAATTCTTCTTATACGTGAATTATACAAATAAATTTTAAAATTTCTAAGAAAAGGATATATATTTCTAGCTCAATGAAGAAAATTTTCAATATAAGTTACAAAATAAACATTTTATTAACAATTGTTTTTTAGCAATTCGTTTTAGCAATTCGTTTTAGCAATGTTTTTTACTTTGAATCGCAAGAAATAAATACTTTGTTATTCCGTATGTATTCTTGTAAAATTATTCTGACGTTAGATACATTATAACCTACTGATACATATTATTAGGTATAGTAAAAAGAAATCCATTATTTTTGCATGTCATCTAATGGAAAAATAATGGATTTCTTTTTACTACACCTAATATTAAAATAAATATTAAAGAATGAATGCATTATCTTGGAAAAAAAGATTTCATATAATTATATATAACTATATAAAATTGTATGTAAGTATATAAACAATTGATATATTTTAAATACAATTATATATAAAATATGTCCATTTATGTAACATTTTTTCCCGGAATATTTTACAATTTGATCGCTAAAACTTAATGATTTCAACATTCCCAAGCAATAAAGTTATATTAAAAATACATTATGTTTAAATTATAAAAATATTAAAAATCATTTAACTGTATAAATTGATAAAAATTCGCTAAAATCTTTTGAACAATTTCATTCTTTCATGCAATTGTGTCATATATTTCACATGTAATTGTAATTATAAAATAAATGATTTCGTAAAAAGTACAACATAAATAACATATTTGATTATATTCAAAAGTTATATCTAGACATTATCATGTGCAAAATCGAAACATAAAGCATCGTTTAGACATTTATGATGTCTGTCAGACATTATAAAATATTTGAGAACACTCATCCTCGAAGAACGTGGCACCGTTGATAAATGGCAGAGTTTTATTTCTGATAAGAAATTACACAGAAAGAATGTAAAAGATGCAGTATTATGAAACGAGATTCCCCATCCATTAAAGTAACAAGATAAATAAAGTCGAGATTGGATGCTGTCCAGCGAGAGACATAGATGACATAGATGACACAGTGTAATACGTGAATCATTTCGTCTTTGTTTGATAAACAACAAGGATATAATGATTCATTGTGTTACTGTGTCATTTTTATACCCAACAAACAGAAAGTTACATGTAACGTACCTGTTAGTTGTAATTTCTCAACAATATAATTATAATGTACATACGAGTTATATTATATTGTTGAGAGGGAAATTACAACTAATACGTTATATGTAACGTTGTGTTTGTTGGATAATGTCTCTTGTTAAAAAACACCTATGATCTTAACTGATATAAAAATTTTGATAGAATCTCAGTCAAGATAACATCTCAATCATAATAATCGTATTATTTGAGTAAGTTTTTTCCTGTTTGTATGTATTTTAGATAAAGAATTCATATATGTAGTATTTATTCAGTTATTATATGTACAAATGTATTAACTTTTCGATCAAGCATTTATATTAACAATGATAACAACACGATACAGTTTCTATAATTTTAATATAATGCCATCATAAATCAGATACATAAAAAAATTGATGCAGCAAAATAAATCTATTTACAATCTATAGCTTACACACTTTTTACAGTAAATGTTCTTGAGTCTTACTCTAACATGATTATATACAGAACATGTCTCTAAATACAGATAAATGTTTATAATGAAAATATATTGTATAATGCAAACAAGATAAAAATATCAGTATTAACATTTTAATACTAATTCTAATAAATTATTTTACAATCTTATTCAAATATTGAAACGAGACGTTTGCTGTTTGCGATAGGCACGATGAGATAGGAATCATTTGATATAATTATATAGTAATTTTTAATAATTACTGATCATTTGAAATATTTGTATTTTGAATAAAAATCAAAGATTAAAACAAATCAAAATAATAACATATGATTAAAAAAATGTTATAAATATTATAAGATATTGTTGATACATTTATAATTTTAACGTAAAATCGGAATATTTGAAAACTGTCTTAATTGATTTCACACTTATTGCGATAGTTATAAATACACAACAGTTTCTTTTTATCAGCTGAAGTCTAGTATTATTATAGGCACAAATAGAATAAAAGATGCAAGACAAATTAGTAATAATATTATTAAATTTTTTTATGCGCCACGAATAATTATTCTATGTCCCAATTTTTTAATCGAGTGGACAACACGCTATCTATGATTTAGCATACATTCACACGCTCCTGTACGAATATACAACATATCTACATGCATATTTCTCTTATATTATACCATACATAGTACCGTACAAGTTGTTTAATGTGACAAAAAACTTTTTTCTTATTTAATGAATAAAAAGGTAAGATCTTACAACATAATCGTCATTAATAATAAAAATTAAGATACATTCGCCGATGAATCTCACACTATCGAAGATCCAGCAATCATTAAAGTTATTCTCTCTTGAATAATGCAAAATCGATTTTCATATCAATTCTGTCTTCAGTCTATTCATTATATTCGATAAAAATCAATATTTTATATACGATAGTTATGTAATATTTGTGATAAAAAACAGGCCAATTATTCGATATTGATTCTTTACTGGAATTTACATCCTTGAACATTATTTGTATATTAAATAACTCTTTACATAAATATCGACTATCATGTGCTCTTCAACTTTTGTTAAACATTTTACAACAAGATGTTAGAAATACTATTAAAGCAGCAAGTAAAAATCTAGTTTGCGCGTTATTCAACTTTAAAATATATTCCTATAAGATAGATATGTATTAGATATTAACCACTTTCTGAAATGTCCTTCCATGTAAAATTCATGTGTATATACGATCATGTAAACGTTTAAAATCTCTTTGCAGTATACATATATTTCATAATAGTGCATTCCAAGTACAGTAAACGTTATTATAATACCAAATCGCGATACATACACAGTATATAAATAATAAATGAATAAATATTTAAAAAATCGCAACAATTAAAGAAAATTCATTGTTTTTATACTATTGTTACTCATTTTAAAATTTAGAGAAGAAATTTCAGTGTTCATGTTCACTGTATCTTCGGCAATAAAACTATAAGAATTCTATTTTCGAACTTAAGAATTGAAAGCGTCATCATTTCGTATTCTGAGTTTGATTTTTAATATCGATTGATAGGCGGAAATAATTATTTGCAAAGATAAAAATTGTATAAAACTCTTCTTTCATGCATTAATTGCATAGAAATTATATTGCAGTTCAAAATTCTTCTGATCACAATCGCCGTCGTGATCGAATCGCGATTTCACATCGCTTCGAAGCGCACTTAAATGATTTATAGAGTCGCGCGTATTGGCGTCGAATATCGCTTCAGCCACTTCGAGTATGGGAAATAAACTTAAGCAATACAAAACAATCCGTCTTCGCATTCTAATGAGCGAGTCATCAGCTTTCGCTCTCCCGTGATTTTTGCTCCGCAATTATTTGCCGAAGATCGCGGCTTTCTGCCGGAATTGCTCTCGCCTCGCTGCTTTTTCTTCCTCCTCTCGTTTCCGCTCCTCTTGCTCCATACGAATCTCGTCCTCGAACTTCGAGGCCTTTCGTAATTGTTCAATCTGCGAAAAGAAGAAATGAAAAAGAAGAATGTTAATTAAAAATACGTCTCGATTGAGTTACGCTTTCGCGTATGTATTTTTTTCTTCAATGCGCATGATACGCTGAAATAGTTTTCTGGGCCTAATCCATGTCATTTATGACTGTAAATGTAAATAGAAAACACGCGCCCATTTGGACGATAATAAACAAGATAAGATTTGATAAGAAGCTATATTTTTTTACAATGGTTATGAGTAGTTATTGACTCTTTATATTAATGAAGAAATTTAAATCTTTATTCTTAATTTATATCTTTCATTTATATTTTCAATTATTCTTATATTTTAAATACATATAAAGTGTTTCAAAAAATATATGTAATTGTATCTTGCAAATTGCACATCTTTTTTGAAAAGCAACTATATGCGTTTTCTTTCACATCAATTGATTTATCTCATTATTCTGTGCATAAAAGTATTAAGATATGAAATTTATTAATATGGAGAAGAAGTTTACTTTGACATTTAAGAAATTTATATTTCAGCATAAAAAGAAATTGAAAAATATTTGTGTTCACGATAAGAGAGACTGAATATGGATGTATACCTTGGCCTCGAAGAAGTTCTTAGCGCCTGTGACACCAACCTCATCGACATCGACCTCGGTGAGTCTGGCCAGCTGGCTCAATCCGGAATCCTGTTCTAACTCACCAGCTCGTGCCTTACGATAGATTAGCAGAAACTGTAACAAGATGTAACTATAATTACAGGGAACACAAATCAAAAAGTTACAATATATGGCAAACTTTGAAAAACTGGGTCCGATCAATTCTCGAGTTGTTTCTTTTGAAAATAGAATTTAAGATAAGAGTCCACGACCCGATTCCATTACGACTCTTAAGATAACATCCACACAATCATATTTATGTAGAAAACAACTTCTGTACAAAACAACGAGTATTTTATCTGACATTTACAGAATAATTATGTAATTATATATTATATATAAAAGAAAGAATTTTTGTGCAGCTATTGCTTGATTCGTTTACATTTTGACAAAAGAATCATCGTTTTCTTAAGTTAAAAAAAACATCTCACAAAGCTTTCAAGTAATAAATAAAAACTAAAAATAGAAGGCAAAAGGTTGATTCATCAAATAAAAGTTGTATGATTGATGGAAATTTGATTACGACGTTTATGAATGTAAAGCGTGACGAAAGAAGGGGGTGTGTGTCGCGAACGTTTTACGGTAATTCATATCGCGATGAGTAAGAGGAAGGTGAGTAAGCCGGGCAATAAACTATAACTCGGGTATCGACGCAATGAATCACGGCAGCGATCGACGAGCGGGACAAATTGTGCGTGCACGCATCGTGTATGCAGGATTGATTCGCGTGGCGATTTTGTTCGCGAAATACGGAATGTCACGTTCAATTGTCCGCACGTGCATTACGTATTAATTGCAAGTCAAATTCTCCTTCGAATGATACGTGACACCCGCACACCATAATCTTACTCTCAGCCGTATCGCGGCCGTGTTGCATTAACAGCGAAAGTTTCTGCTGACGTTTCGCACGCTCCGATATTCCGCAGGCGTGTGTTGTAAAAAACCATCGTCGCATCGGTTTTCCACCATTGATTTCGCACCATTATTAGAGCGACGAACAGTAAGCTTAATTCTCGTGATATTTTCGTATCATCATTATATCCGAATATTTTTAGAAAATCGATTTCTGGAAGTTCAGCATTTGGTAGACGGTATGCATTCGCATCGATAATTTCTCTGCAGCGTTTGCACTTTTTCTACAGAACAGGTTCTAGTCCGGTTATAAAATTTAATTAGAAATTAAATTTTAATTGTAGAATATTCCTAAATTGAGAAATTTTTGAAATTAAAAATATGATTGCGATTTAATTCTTTCTTGTTACATTTTTCATCTACTGATATTATATAACAGTGAAGGCAATTAACGCAGAATTAAATTTCTAGCTAAATTAAATTTCTAGAAAAATTTGTTTTTAGGAAAATGTTTTTATTATATTTTTTGTAGCAGGCAATTTTCGAAGGTTTTTAAAATACTTTATCATGTAGATAACCGAAATAGAACTACTACAACGTATCTCTTCTAACACACAGTTATATTTGAAGAATAAACACTATCATCAAATATCCAGCGAGTGAAACGTATGTTAAATATTACATGGAATCTACTATTTTTAAGAATAACGTATCATATGCTCGTTATAAATAAAATTTGTAAGTCTGATTAGCTAAAAACAAATTATAAGTTTAGCGAAGATTATTTTTTATGGAAATATAAAAACTTGAAATCTCTTATATAATAACATACATTTGCTTTAATTATTTAGATATCTAACTATTTATGTATATTTGTTTTAATTTGTACGAAATAAAATATACTCTTTGCAAATAATTGTAATATTATTAATACTGAGGAGTTATTTTATTTTAATTTTGATGCTTCTTGGAATCATATAAATTGCATGTGTTTCTCGACAAGAGCTTTCGCATAAGAGCAAAGAGCTGCACGGAATGAAATCTATTTCGGTTCAATATTTTTAACGGCTGCAAGCGGAGTTGCGAGAAATACTAATGCTGGTCAGGATAGTCGTACAGACGTTTATGTTTACGTCAACCATATTCGGAGTCGATAGCATGAAGTGTGTTAACCAAACCACATTTCCAAATCACATTTATCTATTGTAAAATCCATTTTTCAATCTCTAATATATATTTTCAAAATTTAAAGAATTTTCATAAACTGTGATAAAAATTTTAATAATATGCAAAAATTCATGGATATTTATTATATATTTTTTCTTTCACGAAAAATTAATTTCTGTAGTTTATTAATAAACATAATTCGCAAATGTTGTTATTCTTGTTGTTATCAATTTATTAAATCCATTAAAATATAATTATTGCAAATTAATACAAAATCATAGTTTTATTTTCTTCTTAGTAAAACAGAATAAAAATCTCATTGTGGAAATTGGATTTTACATATTAATAACATTCCTCTTTTATTCCTCTTAAAATAAGAAGAATAATTAATATTCATCGTAGATGAATTCAGTAGATCATTGCTGTTCGCCAGTTTCAAATATTAAAGATTTCTCGAAGGTGGTAAAAATAAACTAACCTCACGGAAAGATATGCGACCGTCGCCATCCTCGTCGACCTCCTGGATCATCGCTTTGAGTCCAAGATGCGTCTGCGGTGCACCCAAAACTTCCATCATTCGCTTCAGTTCGGTAAGATCAAGGAAGCCATCACGACCATCATCAAATCTGGTTTTAACAATTGCAATTAGCAATTTAAAATTTATTTATTGTACTGTTTATTGTACTGTTTTTCATCTCAAATCTTCTAAAATATCACTTTTATTTCTTAATTTTTCTGTCAATAAAATTACGAAGCTGAGACAAGAGTATTTTGGAACTAAAGTTTTAAAATCTTGGTTTTTATTCGATATTTCAAAATGATTTTATTTTGCATTAAAATATGTCAATTGCAATTACTATAAAATAAATTTGATCTCAAATTTTTTAGTATAACATAATTAAAATAGTATTTAACACTGAAAATGATTTGAGAATAAAATTATCAATCCGAAATATGATAGATATTTGCATTTATATGTTAAGTATAATATATATAATCTGTTTTGCTGACTGGCAAATATTTTACCACGACCTCCTTTCGCTGAAGTGGCATTTTTCAGTGATTGACCCACCAATAAATTATCGTAATGACACTAGTCAATGAGACATCGTTAAACGCGTCGCATGCATAATCGTCTCCTCTAGTTAATGTTAATCAGTTAATCACGATACCGCGCGTAATTTAATCGCCGATCATTGAATGTGGTTGCATGAAGGAACAAGGAAGAAAAATTTGGGACGATGTCATTACTGTCGAACGAGGCTCAACTATTAAACGAAACCACTGGAAAAATCAGTAGAGAGAGATTGCTTCAATCTCAATGTTGTCGTAATAGTTTATTTCACAGAATTCAAGAAACTGTTGTGAAAGAGAAAATGGCACAAGTGTTAATGAAGTTCCTGCATTTTTGTGATTTAATGATTCCGCGAAGTAAACAATGAAAGTGAAACGTGGAGTTAGTACTACATGTATGTAAATTATAAATAGGTGTTAAATCTTTTATTAAAATCAAACTGTTTAATTGAGATTTTAAAAGTAAATTAAAATCTTGATTTTTAATTCTAATAACAAATTAAAAAATAATTTAAAAATTTACAGCTTAATATTAACGTTGTATTTTAAATTCACTCGCGACAGGGTTTTAAAATATATTTATTATACTAATGACATCTGCGATATTATCTTTTATTCTAAATTCTTTTATATTTAAAAATATAGCCTAAAAATTGATATCTTTCTCTTGTCAGTACAGAGTACAATTTAGAGAAAGGTATCGATTTAATTTAAATAATAATTTTTAGTGTAGGAAAATTAGCTCCTTCGATAGTCAAATGACAGTCATGTTCTCCGTAACTGACGTCGTAACACAGTGATTGTTTTAAATGCGGCCGTCATTAATATTCGCGACTTTCTTTATGTTTATTACGAGACCAATTCTGGCCGCAAAAGATAATACATTTAATAATTAGAACGTCTCTTGTAGAAAGCGGATAGGTTGACCAAGATTTTTATTTGTAGATAAATTTGCATGTGCATAACTTTGTTTATTACCGATGTAACTGCCAATTCGATATGTTATTTCCTCCTCTTTTTGCGTGACTGTAAATATCGCGCTGTAAAAAATTTCGGTTCAGAATAGCTGCCTGTCGTTGGGATTTTATTACATGTTGTCCTGTGCGCGGTATCGTAAATATACAAAACAGGAAAAAACGATTTACTCCGATGGCGTTTTTGCCCGCGCAACTGTTTGACATTATTAATCTCGCTCTTTAGTTGCGCAAAATGTTGAAAAAATATGGGCGTATGCACGAGCTAAAGGTTAAGTGGATCACGTCCATGTTATAGAAATACCGAGCCACGCAATTTTATATACAATCCACGGGGAACATCCTGTAATCTACAAAGCTCTCAGTTGAATGCTTCTGTGAGACAAAATCAATATATATCTGACCGGAATTATCAAATTAATAAACATGATATGCTTTCATCATTAACATTATTAATTAAATACTGAATTGGTTCTAGTCTCAAGTATGGAATTAATTAATGTAAAAATATATGATCTATTATTTATTCGTTATTCATACTGATTATTTAATTGTAATAAATATAGAAATAATTAAAATATAAACTAAAACAATTAAAATTATATAGAAAAATCTATTTTTTTATTAGTGTAAATTTTATGAGATGTTTAAGGAACATAACTGTTTCGTGAAACATTCACAAAAGAGTAAGGAATGCAAATGAAAAGAAGTGTGAGAATCTCTCTAGAAGTCAATATCTTGGTATCTATCAGTTTGTATGTTTTAATTATTGAGGAGTTTAGACACGACGAGAATGAAAATTGAGATCAAGGGAAAACGTGGGAACGATCATTAATATTCAAATTCGTGAGTCTCTCGACAGGATGTCAATCTTTATTTGTTGCCAGTAATTTCGCGACCGGAAATTTCGTGAAATCGTAACTTTCCGTAAAAGGGATGGAGAATGTCATGGCACGGCATGAGCTTATTCTAGAACGTGAGCTCGTTTCATCGAAGTATATCAGGATTGAATCATTTATTTAGTACGAAACTATCATATGTTCGAAGATTTCTGCATTGAAAAAAAAAATTATTGCAATTCATAATTTAATTATATTAATTATTGCAAATCATAATTTAATTATAATTAGTAATCATTTGATCAAAGATTAATGATACATTTTTTTGGTTATAATTTTTGGTTATAATTTGATTATAAAAATTATAAATATAATTATTATTATTAAAATTATAGCAGTAATAACTGTAAATATAATAACGATAATTATTTTATGCAATTATAATCAATAAGCAAACAAGTTTTTCTCTCAGTGTGCTAAATAAGAAATAAGATATAAGCAAATAAAAATACCAGTAGAAACGTTTGATGAAAATCTTGATTTGTAAATAATTAATGATAATTGGATACTTGGTTTCAATTAGAAATCGATAATAAAATTTTAATTTTTTGAGAATAAAAAAAAATATATATATATATATAAATAGTGTAAAGCTTAAACTGCAATTAGTGTGATATCTTCTATCGCGAATGTTATAAATCAATAGAGGAATCATGTTATATTATATAATCGACCTATATGTATGACGCAACATAACTATCGCAGATTAAAGACCACTTATACATGGCAAACCGATCCTTTTAACTACCGTGATTAACAACTCCCACAAAAATTGAGGTGGTCTTTATAAAAAAAGAATAACATTTGAGCTAGTTCAGCAAATAGAGTGTAATATAAAAATTTCATTTTATTCTTTCAATGTAGATCGATAATTTGTCATGTTGTAACGCCTATACTTTTCCTATCACAATGTCCGTATATATTTATATTACTAATTAAATAAATTAAGCAGGAAGGAGGTTGAAAAATAGTACCGCCATTCCGCCGGTATTTTTGAAGTTCGTTAGAGTATAGAAGAGCGGCAGTTAATAAAGGAAATTGCTTCCGCATTAGTTAACGATGTTAGTGCGAGGCGCCGGAAATTGAAGCGATGTAGGCGGGAAGGCATCTAGAAGGTAAATCCTTTCAATTAGGAGGAATCGTAATTATTCTACTGGAAAGGTCAATATTTGCCGGAATCCTGCTGCTTCGAGCAATTAAACGTTCGAACATTAATCTATTCATTAGCTTTATGGATATGAATATATGTATCTGTACTTTATGCTGGAGCATATAATATAACTGTTATTACAAACGTTATAACCATTGTAACCATGTAACAGTTAATTTCAACGTTATTATATAATCTGGCGTTCTCCTGTCGACATTAGATTGAAAGAACGTCGAAGTGAATTGTAATCAAAACGTTTCTGACCTTTTCCTTGGGATTATCAGAATTGCGCAGATATTAACATTTAATGAAGAAACAAATAAGAAATGTGTGTATAATAATTTGATTAAAATTGTCCTTTTTTTATTTCTTCACAGACATTAGATATCAACAAATAATATGATTGTCTCTTTCTTTCATTCTCTCGCACTCTCTCTTTTTCTTTCTACGCGAAGAGAGATTTCACAGAGTGAGAGGCGAAGGTTGAGATTGCATTTTTACATTGTGGTTAAGTGAGGTGATCGATAAAAGTAGCAGAAATGAGAAAGATAAAACGAGAGATACGTGGGAGAAGTACTATTACTAAATCAGTGTTTCATTAATGTTCTCTTCCTTTTTAATCAATAAATGCTTTTCGACTTAAATATATTAATAATTGTCGACTAATAAAAGTCAATAAAGTCAACAAAATCAATAAAGAGTGAACTGAATAATAATAATTTTTTGAAAACGTTTATGACAATAGAAAGATTTAATAAATGCTATTTTACACGATTACGTTTTTGAATAAGAATTGAAAACATTACGCATTTATTTCCGATTCACTGTGAATATCATTATTACATCACTTTATTATGAATAATTCAATGCCCGATTGTCGCCGGACAGCAGATCATCGCTCTCAGTTTTATTGAGAATGCTCTTGTCAGACAGTTTTAACCAGCCAAGTGAAACGCGCTCCAATCAACGTAAATTGTGCCGAGGCGCCCACGTAAATGAAAAACGCGATCGTTACCACGTTAAACGTGTCACGGATTTAGATTGACTTTGTGAAAGTTTAATTAAAAGATATATACCGTGAGGTAAATAGTTAAAAATTGTAACTCTCTTGTTATCTCTCAGAATCGATTTTAAGAAGTCAAACATAGTTTAACATGGCTTTAGTTTAATTTAACATAGTTCACAACATATAGTATAGTTTTGTCACGTATTATCAGTAATTTAATGTCATCGTCCTAAAGGCGTTATTATCTAGTCATTTAAGTCATCTTTTTCTTGAGCTAATATAAAATTTGTTAAATATAAACATTCTGTTCATATTTTTGTTGTCTTTTGATAACAATTGCTGACTCAATGTTCAATGGATACTAATCTAGTAGATTAGATTTATCATTTTTTTAAGTTTCAAATAGATGTAAAATTAAAAGACAACATGACAACTTTCAAAAACTACTTTTGAATTAGTTCTCCACATTCAAAGAATACGTCGTTTCTGTTTTTTTGTTATAATTTTAAAAATTATCTATTTTTTATTATCTAATATTCTAATGAATGCATTTATCCTTTTTCTTTATTTAGATAATAATGTTTAAACTTTTATTTTATTTGGTCAGAGGTATATTTATTGTATTCTATCGTTCAAACTTTTAGTCTTATAAATTTTCTAAACCATGTAAAATATAAAATCATAAAAATTGCTACATAACAATTTGCTACATGTTAAGCAGTTTAGCTATTTAAAGATAAACTAAGAAAAATAAGAGTAAATGTTTTAATTACTCTTAAAATTTGATTAAAAATGTAATTTTTGGAAAATATTTTAACGCTTAAAAGGTTGCTTTTTGTTACTTTTTTTGTCAAAAAGCAGTCATTATATATATATTTTTTAGTCCGATAATTGAATGGTAATACTATAAAAGGAAAAAATTACTTTTTAATATTTATTATTTTATGAAGAGAAGAAAATGCTTTATTCGTAAATTTAAAGGAATGCAGTCATTTAAAGGAATAAGTCACGATTCAAAGAATTTATGTATATTGTTTGGAGAATGATTGATGTCCTTTTTCCATCTTGCCTTCCTTTTTATTAACCGTTGCAACATGAGATACTTAATTATCGCAACATAATGATACTATTGCGCTTCTGATCTAGTTATCGCTGTACTGCGATATCGCGATCGTTCCGCCTCAGACTGGACTCGGTGGTGAACGTTTCGTTCTCCGCATTACATTTTCCAGGAGTAGCTCAGAGGAAACCGGGTCAAGGTAATACGCGACGTATTCGCCTGGTCCATTTATCCTTGTTTTCCAAGATCGATACCGCAGTGGAAGGTCCTTCGAGGAATAACGAAGAACGTCATTGCAACGAATTGGCGATGTGTCTAGGAGGACAAGGCTGACATAATTCTTTCTTCCACGTTACCGAATTTTAGGATAATCACAAATATAATAACTGTGGTTTTCCGAGAAAATTTTAAAATAAAACAAAGATTTAGGGGCTTAAACAATTAACAATGTGGAATCGAAAATTACAATGATAATGTTTCGGTGGAAAAATAATAGTTGATAACATATTTTCTTGATAAATAAATTTTTTATTTTCTTTTTATATTACTTTATATTTTCAAAACAAATAATTGATGCGCAGTTTACATGAACTGGAAATTGTAAAAATTCATGCTAAAATATTATTAGGTATCTGCTTTGACCAAATATTGCTCTTCTTCACTTATTTATATTATTCATATATTAGTTGATTTTCGTTATTGTTTATATTTTCTTGTGTAAATTTCGACACTTTAAGATGAGCAATAATATGTATTTTTTTTAAATACTCGTTATTGCGTGACTGCCACTAGTAATTAGCTAATTTGATGTGTGAAGTAAAAGTAGATTGAATTAATAAAAAATCAAAATTAAATTCATATTTCGCGTTTATTCCGAAAGACTGAGAATTTCAATAGTTAATTAACATCTTTTGTTAACTATCGCATTATACTGCAAATGCTTTATCGTGAAAGAGGAAGTTATTGTCCCGTTTAAGTAAAGAAACGTGTCGAATTTTCTTCCATTCTTAAGCTTCCGTCTATTCTATAATAACTAATTAGTGTTTTTTTTTCTCTACGAAGGACACAGCGACTAACTTATTAGTATGTGAGATTGCAAGAAGACGAGTTTATACAGCGCACAGATTAGAATTCTGCAAAGCCAAAGGAATCGCGATGTACATTGTGAACCGTGAAGCGTCTCCTAAACGGGGATAAACGTCGATCAAGAAAAACGTTGTATCTTTTCCCATCAACGAAACATTATTTAAAATGTCTAGCGATGTCGCTACTAGGAATATCGAATGCCTGTCATCGCCGCAAGCCGAGCCATAGAATAAATTCTTATACCGTTTGTATATTCGGAACGCATGATTTCTTTGAACGATCACGAGTGCAATAACGGTTTGTCATGCCGCTGCAGGCATCTAAGAATTATTAAACCTTTGAAAGAGATCAAAAAGATGATAAGAGAATCTAAAAATTTCTTATCAAAATATTTTTATCTAATTATTTCTTAACGATATCATGCATGTCTAAAAGATATCATAATAATATCATAAAGACGTCTTTTGGGGACATATATATATATATATATATATATATATATATATATATGTGTAGATAAAGATATCTAAAAGATATTATATAAAGAGATCTTCTAAATAATACGTTGTCTGGGTCGTTTGAAGAATTGCGATATGTGATATTTCTGCATAAAATATTCCTCGTGAGAACCCTTGAAAAATTACGAAAGTTTTAAGATATTGTAACACTCTAGCTAGAGATGGAATGTTGGTTTCTTCGTAGTATTCAATGCTTTCTATGCGGAGTTATCGATTCCCAGAGTACGTATATCTTGAATGCATATATATGCTATGCATTCACCTACTTCAGCGGCGAAAGGGTTAAGGTCATCGTTTCTCATTTACACATATAAAGGCGAATCGATCACACCTCGCTTTATCATTGCAACGGGGAAAGTAAGCGCGCGTTCAATCGAGTCGTGGAAATCTCGACTTTCGACCTCGCATGAGTCGCAGTGCAAGTCGATAAAAGTTTCTCAATAAGGAATACGAACGTATTTCTTCTAACATTGTTTCTCTATTTCAGTGATGTTTTTTAGGGTCATTTTTATAGAGCCATTTTTTAGAAGTAGATAAACTCTTGTGGACCATAAAAAATTTACAAGTGGACTGCAGGTTACTGCATCATTCTATCTCATCAAAAGATATATTAAGGATATTAATAATAAGTATTGTGTAATATTAAGATAGAATGTTAGAAATGCACATTAATTTTTAAGCGACAGGAAATAGAATTATTTACATGTGAGGTATTAACTTTGTGAAATATCAATGTATATTGCTTTTGATCGAAAATTATATATTTTCAATCAAATGACCGGAACCTGCATTTGGTAATAATACAAGGTGAGAGGGTCAACCGGGACAGCGGATGTCACGCTAGTTTCGGAGCTTTTTAAATTAGGATTTAAACAGTTAATTGAGATGCCTGTGCTCGGTCTACGATCCGACTGGAGGGTCAATCGTGAGAGTCGATTTCGGACCCTCCATCAGCTTCCTGTGAATTTTCAAAGAGGAAATTCTTGAAGAATAACAAGCCCAATGAAGAGCCACTTTCGACTCTGTTTCTCAGTCTCCGGTGCAGGAAATGTTGGATAGATAATGCAACCGCAGCCTACGTAAACGCATCCGAGTACTATCGCGTATCACCGAACTGAAACCGCAGTGAGATGTATATTTAACCTAGTCGACGATAGGACGCCTGACTGATGAACATATCAGGTTACTGATTAAGGAAATAATTATTTACAATTCTCTACATTTCTCTTAATCTTTACCGAGAAGATATTCGTATCGAATTATTGATAAACTACGACGAGGATTTGACATTTATGCTTTCGTTGTGCAAATGAATTACGTTCGTGGAATCTTTTCCAAAGTAACAAGCGACAAATCTAAAATCTAATCGATTTCTGAGATTACGTGGATATTAATTGAAAATCGATGCTTTCAATGAAGCAATAAGCAAATGACAATCCAGAAAGAACACCAAGAAACATACCCAAGCCAAGAGAAAATCAAAATGACTTTATTTTTATGTCATGAAAGTCAAAATGATAATTTTTGATTACAAAATTTGACTGTTTATTTGACATTAGGAATAAAAATTAAATCAGTTTGATTTTGTTGACTTTTGTGTGCTCCATAAGATGCTCTACAATGTCATATAATGATAGAATAGTTATTACAACTTTGTTTGTCACTTATAAGTAAACATATAAGTCAGACAAATAAAGTCATGATAATATTTTTATAATATGAATATTATGAATTCTATGTTTAAATGGAAGACTGAATAATATATAATACGTTAATTAATTCTCGTTTTATTACACACTTTACGTAATGGTTTACTTCAACCGCAATCGATTTAGTTCTTATAGATACTGACAGATGATTTGACTTTTCCTTTCTATTTAAATATCCACGAGGAAAAAGCCTCTCGACAGTGGCACGAGAGTTTCTCTGTTGCCTGCGGCGCGCACGTGCGTATCCTGCATGTGTACTGCGATTCGTCATCCGGAAGGACCGATGATTGTTGTGCGTTCATATCGTGCGCTCATGTCGAGAAGTCGTCCTTGTCTTTTCGCCACAAAACCGGTTACCTTTGCAACCTCGGGCCTTGATAAATCGTAGGAGTACGGCGACATATTTTCTCCGAAACGTCTGCGTTCCCTCTTCTCTTCTTCTCCTCTCTCGTCGCGATATCACCGACTCGGAATTAATATTAAATGCTTTGAGCGAAGGGTCAGGGTTATATTTTAAATCGTCTGAAAAAAAAATTAATCTTTTATTTGCGTGTTTTTTGCATTCTTCATCTAAAACTCATACGACTGGAATAATATTTCTAAAATAATAAAATACAAAGATGAGACTCTAAATTTTCCGATCAATTTGATTTTATTGACTCACTTCTTAATTTAGTTGTTTGTATTTTTTGTTCCTAAATTTCCTATGATCTTGTAACAAAGAACAAATGACCTTCTTGAAAAATCGGTATCAAGAATGTACCTCCCATCGCCGCTGGTTATAACGTACATTTGAGATTTATTAACGAAGTACACAAGAACGAAGACGTAGTTTTCCGAAGAAGGTGCGCCGAGAAAAAAGAAAATCGCAGGGAGAATCGTGGAGAATTGCACGCTCCGGTCATTACGAAACCGCGAACGCCGAGAGATTCGTGACGTGCATTTCTTCGAGAAGAAACGCAAGCTGTGCGAAGAGGGCAGACGACCTTAGGGTCTCTATCGGGCCCCATGCCACGTCTCTCTCGTCACGGTCCTTGGTACCTACGCCCTTTGTGTCTCAGAGTAGGTAGGAATTTCGAAGTCGACGTGGTTTGACAACGGTCGGAGGAAATAGGATGGGTACTCCGGGTACTCAGGTACCTCTGAAGCTATTACGAACACGATACGGAGCAATCCATTGTACTTAAATCAATGCTGTCTTGGACATAACTGACTTAAATAAATAACATACATAAATCTTACATTGTTCGATAGGTACTTTCCATTTAGTGACACAAATCGATATAAACGTCATTTTATCTTTTTCTTTTGCATTCCACGAGTAACAAAGCAAAGCAATATTTCTGTCGATTTGTGTCATCGAATGGAAAGCACTCAATGAAAAATGAAGCTTGGACTGTTAGAATGTATGTATTTATTTTAGATGTATATATGTATTTGACTATCTAGGTCTCCTGTGTAACTATTTATAGTTTTACCATAATACCTAAAATGACAGACAGTTTCGTGGATTCCGTAATGAAGTCCGTTATCGCAAAAGGTGCGCGTGATGTGGCGATTAAGCAGCGATGATAGCGCAGCGGGACATTGTCAGATTAGTTAGGAAATCTTGCGAGACATCGCGTGAGAGGGTTCTCCTATTCTAAACCAAGAATCCGCAAAGAGATTCTAATGAAGACATACCGCGGCGAGAGAAATTCGCAGCTCGTAAACAACATTTATTAACGTGATGATATCGCGTGCAGCTTAACGCATCAAAGCCGCACAAATCAGCGCAATCAATTGCATTAAGAAAACTTCGGGTTCAGCTGATAGAAAGGAAATTCATATATAACGATTAAATTTCCTTTCGTCGTTACGCTGGACGGCGTACCATTAGTAAAGCGAGCAGCAATTCCACATAAATTAGTAATAATATAAGTAATTATATAAGTAAGATAGACAGTTAGATAAGAAATGTATGAAAAATACAGAAAGATTTTGCTATAAATTATCAAAAAAAATTAAATATAGATCTGAAAATAATTTTGTTTGATCATTAAAATAATTATGTAGAATGCTTAAGAGCAATGCTAATGAGCAATGCTGTAAAAAGTTTCTAGCAACCAGCTTGGATGTTCCACATAATTATTTTGTTGGTCCAATAAAATTATTTTTAGATCTGCGTTTAATTAAATTTTTTATTACTTTAGTGTAGTCTACTTTATAGTAAAACTGTTCTTTCCGTATAGATTTTCCTTGATGAAAATAAATATAACAGTGTAAGTCGAATATAATGGGAAAGCAAAACAACAAGTTACGATAACGTCAAAATGAGATTAAAATGAATTGGAAATGATTGAAAAATGATCATTTTGGAGTCACTTTGACATCATTTTAATATTATAATGACTTATTGTTCTGTTTAGAGTAACAGAAGCGTAAATGAAACTTTTAGAAGGCAAAAATTGAATCAAAATAAAAGAAATGTAAATGCTTCTTTTACATTTCATTGTTCCAATTTTCGCCTTTTAGAAATTTTATTTACGCTTTTGTTACTCTCCCATTACATCCGATTTACGTTCCAATTTTTATTATCAGGATTGAATTATATCACTTTTTCAATTGGACTATATATTTCAGAAAAATTTTAATTAATGTTAATAAAATTTTTTGTAAATCACTGATTGTCAGTAAATCATTGAATCAGGTTGACAGTATGAATAATTTCTCGGCGATATCGGTTAGATATAAAACAAATTCGCTCACAATCAGTGTTTGATTCGAAAGTGTTTATCGTTAATAATATTTCATCTCAATGACGACCAACTCGTGACACGAAGGAACATTTATCTCCATCTGATTACACGTGCGTGTTGTATTCCAAGCTGACTCGTAAAAATAAACAGCTAGGCAAAATACATCAATTAAGTTGATAATACTAAAATATATAGCTCTAACAATGAACAATCGTAAATACATTTAAGCGAAAAAAAATTGTAACTGTTTTTCAAAAAAAATATTTAAGTTTATATTCCAACAAAAAAGTAAAAGAAAGAGAAAGCTTAAAAAAGCTTTATTTGAATATTTTATAATACAAAAATATAGATGTAAGTCTATATATTATTATACTTTATTTAACTATTATATTATATATTTCATCTAACGGTTTTTTTATTTTCTGTTATTAATATTGCAATATAAAATATAATAATATAATACAAATATATTATCTCTCGCAATAATCTTCTTAATTTAATAATTTCGAAAATTTCCGATTTTAACATCCCTTTAATCTTTTTAATTATATTTTATAATAATCCATTAAAATCTCAGGACAACTAAACGCATCGCTGCACCGCAAACTTCGATCTACTGTTATTGACATCTTTATACTTTTATATCTTGATACTTTTAATCACAAACAAGTAAAAAAAGAAGTGAAGAATGAGAAAACACTCACCTGTTGAAGGTCTGCTCGTACTGCTTGATCTCGCGGCGCGACAGCTCATGGAACTCCGTATAAACGTTCACAAACTTGTACTGCTTCTTCACCTCCTTGCCCTCCTCGAGTTCGTCGTTGATCCTCTGCCGCCTGCTGAGCAGGCTGCTGAGTTCGGCGTCCGCTGGCATGATCCTTGATCCTTCGGATCGAACACGTGAATGAAGAAGGACGAAGTAATTAGCGTTGGTTAAAAGCCAAGCTTTGCGGAGAGCTTGCGTGAACGAGAGCGCGGCACGCGATTGTCGCGAGTCAACGAGAGTGAAGGAGAGAGAGAGCCTGTCAGGATAGGCGAGTCGAGAAATACCTGATCGTAAAGAAACAATCCACACGCTGCGGCGAGACCGCATGTACTGACGCGGCGCCGAGCGTAGGAGCAACTGCTAACCCGGCGAGCAGGCAGTGCCGTAGTCGTCAGACACATGAATACGTTTACACGAATACATTTTTCCTTCCGGCTTATCTGAATTTAGAAATCGTGATAACAATTCGTTCAACAGCTCGTTAGAATATCTAGTCTAATGCTTAAAAAAAATCCATTTATCTTTATTTGTACCTTTACAGAAATCTAATATTAATCAAAGTTTAGTACTGATCAATTTATTATTAAAAGACAATAATTACTCGGGAAAAAATGTCCTATATATAGACGTATCTTATATGTAATTATGTATAATTGTATAAATATATGTTAATTTTTTATATAATTTAATATATATGAGAGAGAAAACTTTTTTCCAGGGTAGTTAGTTATTTGAACTTTTGAGATAAAAGTACTGAATAATAGTGCCCCTAATATTTAAAATAAGTCATTAATTGCTGTTGACCAGTGTTAGATTTCTGTAAGGATTTAAGATTTCTCTATAAACATAATTGTAAAACTATTTAATGCAAGAAGAGGCTTATGGTTAATTAATTTCTATTTAAAAATAATAAATTTCTTTCCTTCGATTGTATATTGAAATACATGATAAAAGAGCACTTTGAAATACATAATAAAAAGGATAATTTAAATTGTCAAATCAATTGATATAAATCTTTTATCTTTTTTCTGCTTTGAGGAATTTGCGTGAATATTTTATGTAAAATCCAAATTTATGTAATAATTTATGTAATAATTGTTCCAGATTATGAAGTTATTTGAAAATGATAGGAAAATCTTATAGAGAATTAATTAAAATAAATAATAAAATAACAAGATAATATAAATATATGTAAATAATTATAAATTAGCAAAGTAGTTTCATTGAAATTTTGTTTATCGTTAGTAAAACTTATTCGACGCTCTTGTTTAACGTCATCCGGCTGTTGCGACACCTGACGCCATCGCTGAGTTCAAAATCGATATAATATATAGCCGTCTGTTCATATTTTCTCTCATACCTGCTTTCCTTTTGTAATCAAATGTACGTCAACCGTGAAAATGTATTATTTGCAAGCATATTGTTATTATATGCAGTTATGGGTGGTGAATGCAATGCGGAAGATGACGAGGTCAGCGTGCAGTACCAATGTTGTTACCTCAATGTTGATTAAATGCAAAATTGAATTTTCTGAATTAATATATATATTACAAATCAGCATCAATATATTAATATAAATTGTAAAAAAATTTGGGTAAATATGAATATATACGAGTATATATTCATATATATATATATATATATATATATATATATATATATATA
>NW_012130075.1:569528-575921 GCF_000143395.1 Atta cephalotes
TATAAATTAAAGGTATATTTAACTCTTAGCAAATGAGAATGAATTAAAATGGATTGAAATTTTTTTCTTATTTTTCATCCGAATGCGTATTTTAAATAGAAAATACTTTTTTTGAATTTCATTGGATTCGATTGAATTCAATTAGATTCAATTATATGCATTTGGATTGAGAAACTGCATTTTCTATTCAAAATTTGAATTGATCAGTATTCACAATGCACAGAAAAAGCTAATATTTTTAGATTGAAAAGCATAGAGGTATGTTCCATGCAATTCCCACAAATGAATAGAAATGCATTCAGGATTGAAAAGCATTCATTTTAACATTCGTTAATTAATATTTCTGAAAATCTGAATCCAATTCAATTCATTTCAATCCTTTTCGTTTGCTGGGCTAAATTTATTAGTTGTTTGTTTGTTTTATGGATGAGTATATTTATAAAGAAAAGAGGATCTCTTAAAAATTGGCGGGGGTGATGGAGGGTCTCTCTATAGCTCGTTGTTGCTAAATTCCCAGCAAATGAGAATGGAATACTATTCAATTCAAAATTTTGAATTCGGAATGCAGTTTCTCAATCCATCCAATTGAATCTAATTGAATCTAATTGAATCCAATTATATCCAAAAAAAAGTATTCGTCATTTAAAATACGCGTTCGGATAGAGAAAATTTTAATCCATTCTCGTTTGCTGGGTTATTGTGTTTTTTTCTGATTTTTGAAACTAGAAAAATGTAATTAATGTCCGTTTCCACCAATATAGATTAACTTTAATCTCGATTTAATTTATTTTTCCTCTTTTTCTAACTTTTTTTAGAACTAGAAAAAGACGAAGAGTAAATTGAACCGAGATTAAAATTAATCTACATTGGTGAAAAATGGGCATAAGTGAAATAAACATCACGCGCATGTAAGATGAATATTTCTGATCCATAGTTTGTGAATATAACATAATTGTACGAACTTAACTACATATTGAGGGAGAGTTTAATTTAATGAGTTCTTGATCGAAAAAAATTTGAATTTTGTATTCTACATATATATTATAAATAAAAGTTGTTGAATTTTAATAAATGAAAGTGAAAATTCAAACAAGTTAATTTAGTAAATTTTGTCTTTTACTATTTTATAAACTTACGAAGTTATAATGTTTCTTTATGCAAATTTTCAGTCCGTTTTTACTAAACATAATTAGTATATGTAACTCTTTTATTTTAGAATAAGACATGAATGATTCACATCTTATTCTAAAATAAAAAAGTTATTTAGTTCATTCTTTTATTTTCATTTCATTCATTTTCAATTCATTATTTTAAACAACAACACTTCTGACTTATTTTTTATTTAATATTTTAAATAAGTTTCCGAGAACTATTTTATATTTTTTATTTTAAACAAGACGTATCAGTTTTTTAATTCCTACGATTTTATATTTGAAATAAATTTCTGGAAATTTTATATTTTTTATTTTAAATGATTGAAAGGCATAGAGATATGCTTCATGCAATTTCTAAATGAATGAAAATGCATTCATTTTAACATTCGTGAATCAATATTTCTGAAAATCTGAATCCATTTCAATTCATTTCAATCTATTCTCGTTTATTGGATAAAAATTATATTTTGAAAAATGTTTTATTTTATTTATGATTTATGGAATTTATATTATATATTATATTATATATTATATTATATATTATATTATATATTATTTTTAAAATAATTTAGCACGTGATTTATAGTACTGCAATTTAGCAGGACTCGCACATTTATTTTCGACACCAAAAATCAATTGTACATGCATATTAATTAATAGTAATTATATTTGGTAAAAACGGGCTGAATTTGCATGAAGAAATATAACTTCATAATTTTGTAAGATATTATAACACAAAATTCACTAATTAATAACTTGTTTAAATTTTCAATTTCGTTTATTAAAATTCAACAACTTTTATTTATGTAGGAGATGCTAAATTAAAATTATTTTTTCGTTCGAGATCCTATTTTAATCTATATAGTCACGCTTCTAACCTGAGGATTTAGTACAGAGACGAACCACATCATATTTACTTTTGATAATACGATTTTGTCGATAGTGTCAGAAAATGTATGTAGTCATGTAGTTCCCAAATTGAAAATGGATATATTGGCGGTAGTGTACGGGTGATTTCGACTTTCGACTTTCAACGGTAATAAGAAAAAGTTTGGCATGGCCTCTCAGGTTTTTTTCTAGTACCATAAAAACTGATATTTTTTGAGTATTTATTGTGCATATTGTACATCTACTTTTGATTATTTATAGTATCGATAGTATCGTTACACTTTCCGATTCCAAAGTTTGGAGTGAAAAGAAAAGTGCGGACATAACCTACTATATGCTTTCCAAAATGAGCAAATACAGACGAGAAGAATCCTCGAGTGAGGATACAGACAGTGAAGAAGAACGTCGCAAGAAGGATATCAAGGAAAGAGATAGCTTTGCCAGTCGTCTCAGAGCCAAAGATGAAAGTAAAAGACGTAATGTTGCTACACTTCCTGGATCCGGCGCTGGTAAGTTGTCAAAAGAATATCTATGAATGTTTAACATTTTAAAAGATGTTACTTATTGCTTGTTATTATCTGCAGCCGAAGCAGCAAAGAGACTTAAAATTATAGAGACTGATACGAGAGATAAACTGGTACCAAAATTGAGAATCGAGTCTCGTAGGAAATACCTGGAGAAACGTAAAGAGGATAAAGTTGCAGAACTAGAAGCTGATATTCTTGATGACGAATATCTATTTGATGAAAACATGTAATTATATGAGTTATGTATATAATTAATATTTTTAAAATATAATTATTGATCTAATAAGTTATTTCAAATTTTATAGTTTAACAGAAAAAGAAAAACATGAAAGAGCTCATAAGAAACAGTTACTGCACTTGGCAAAGGAGCATGAGAAGGCAAGAGAACTCGAGCGTATGCAACGTTATCATATGCCTCTTGAGAAGGGTAAAACAGAACCAGAACCTGACACAACGGAAAAGGAACCACCGCAATCTGAACAAAGTAAATGGGAATCAGATCAGATGTCATCAGCTGTTTTTCGTTTTGGTGCTAAAGATAGGAAAGGTATATATACTAAATTAAAAGTAATTGTTTATATGATCTGTCTTTCTATTAAGTAAGCTTACAATTTTCTATTATAGCTCAACAAGAATATAATCTTCTCATGGAGGATGAGATGATAGAGTTTGTTCAAGTGCTTCATATGCCTGGATACAAGGATAAAAAACGGGAAGAAAGTCCACCCGCGCATGTTAAAAGTTTACAAACTATACAGGAGACAAAGAAAAGTTTGCCTATTTATCCTTTCAGAAAGGATTTGATACATGCTATCAAAGATCATCAGGTAAGTAGAAAGCAAATAGAATATTTAACAACAATGTTAAAGGATGCATTATGTATTTGTATTTCAGGTTTTAATAATAGAAGGTGAAACAGGATCAGGTAAGACAACACAGATTCCACAATATTTGTACGAATCTGGATTCGCTGATGACGGTAAGATTATTGGATGCACTCAGCCACGGCGAGTAGCTGCTATGTCAGTGGCTGCGAGGGTAGCTCATGAAATGGCCGTTAAGTTGGGTAATGAAGTTGGCTATGCCATTCGTTTTGAAGATTGCACATCGCAACGTACTCGTATCAAATATATGACTGACGGTACATTACACCGAGAGTTCCTCAGTGAACCTGATTTAGCGTCGTACAGGTACATCTATGTGTATACTGTTAATAGAATTAAGAAAAAAACATGAAAATAGAAATAAAAGGATCAATAATAATCTTTAACATACTTGAAAATTGTTAGTAATATTTAGACTTTAAATATTACTAATACATTGTTATCCTAAATTATTATGATAATTGATTTTTTATATTTTAGCGTAATGATAATCGATGAAGCACACGAACGTACTTTACACACTGACATTTTATTTGGACTGGTGAAAGATATCGCAAGGTTTCGTCCTGATTTGAAGCTGCTGGTATCATCGGCTACATTGGATGCTACAAAATTCAGTGAATTCTTTGACGATGCTCCTATATTTAGAATACCTGGACGTCGTTTTCCTGTCGACATTTATTACACAAAAGCGCCGGAATCAGATTATATTGAAGCGTGTGTAGTTTCGATTATTCAGATTCACATAACGCAACCATCGGGTGATATATTAGTATTTCTGACCGGTAAGTGTTAAGGCCGCAACACAGACTTTTTGCATAATGCACACAGTGTATAAGCGAATCAACCAATCAGAATTCTTCCTCTTCTTTCATTTCAGGGAAGAGAAGAATTTTGATTGGTTGATTCTCTCACGCACTATGCATTATGCTTTATGCAAGTCTGCTGCAACCATTAAGATTATTCAAAATGCTTACTGACATAACGAAATATATTTCTATATAAAGGGCAGGAGGAGATCGAGACATGTCAGGAAATGTTACAAGAGAGAGTGAGAAGACTAGGGAGCAAATTGGCAGAACTTTTAATTTTACCTGTTTACGCAAATCTACCAAGCGATATGCAAATAAAAATATTTCAACCAACTCCACCTGGCGCGAGGAAGGTAATATTTTTTTTAAAATTTTTTTAAATAATTTTTCGAAATATCTTTTAGACTAAATTTAAATCTTTATTTATCTTTAAGGTTGTACTGGCAACTAATATAGCGGAGACTTCATTAACTATAGACAACATAGTATACGTGATAGATCCTGGTTATGCGAAACAGAACAATTTCAATCCACGCACCGGCATGGAGAGTTTAATAGTCGTGCCGATCAGCAAAGCGTCCGCGAATCAGAGAGCAGGACGCGCCGGAAGAGTAGCACCTGGAAAGTGCTTCCGTTTGTATACAGCTTGGGCTTATCAGCATGAACTTGAAGATAACACCGTGCCTGAAATACAACGGATTAATTTGGGTAAGAATCAATGTATCTTGTTAAAATTTTATAAGTTATATTTGTTTAAATTTAATTTGTATGAAAATATTTCGATGATGTTTGCAGGTAATGCAGTGCTTACTTTAAAAGCTCTCGGGATAGATGATTTGATGCATTTCGATTTCTTGGATCCACCACCGCCCGAAACGCTGATTTTGGCGATGGAACAGTTGTACGCACTAGGTGCGCTGAATCATCGTGGAGAGCTAACAAAACTTGGACGTAGAATGGCTGAGTTTCCACTGGATCCAATGATGGCGAAGATGCTGTTAGCCAGCGAGAAGTATCGCTGTTCAGAAGAAGTGGCTACCATCGCGGCCATGCTTTCGGTGAATGGTGCTATCTTTTATAGACCGAAGGATAAAATTATACATGCGGATGCTGCACGCAAGAATTTCCATGTACCTGGCGGTGATCATCTGACTCTCCTTAATGTGTACAATCAATGGGCACAGAGCGATTTTAGTACACATTGGTGTTACGAAAATTTCATACAGCACAGGTATGTCAATATGCATAATGTTAACAAAATATATTTCTCACGATTTATCATGGATCTTTCAGATCCATGAAACGGGCAAGAGATGTTAGAGAACAGTTAGTAGGTTTGATGCAGCGTGTCGAGATGGAATTAGTCTCGGGAATTACAGAAACAATTAATATTAGAAAGGTACGTTAATATCATAATGTGCTAATATTATGGATTTTTTCATAAAATAATAGAAAAATGTTTTGTTTAGGCTATTACAGCTGGTTATTTTTATCACGTGGCACGTTTATCGAAGGGAGGGTGTTACAAAACTGCAAAGCATAATCAACAAGTCGCGATACATCCAAATAGTTCCCTATTCCAAGATCTTCCGCGTTGGCTTCTTTATCACGAACTTGTCCTCACTACTAAGGAATTTATGCGTCAGGTATATGCTATAATATAAAATATAAAACAATAGTCTAAATTTAATTTTGTAAGTTTATAAAAGATTGTATCTTTGTGATTCAAACATATGTATTGTGTAGGTGACAGAAATTGAAAGCAAATGGTTGCTCGAAGTGGCACCCCATTATTATAAGCCTAAAGAAGTAGAAGATTCAACGAACAAAAAGATGCCGAAAGTTGCAGGCAGGTCACGACCAGATGGAACGAATTAAAAGTAATTCTGTACTATCTTTCAACTGTGATATTAAATTATATTTTTTGTACATAATGTTTTTGTACGATGTGTAAATACACAAAAACTTACCATTCATCTAGATTCAATTTTTTTGTATCACGTAGTGAAACTTCTTTCATCTTCTGAAAGACAAATGCAACAAAAAAGACAATGCAACAAAAATGTTAAGCCTAACACATTGATTAATAATTTCTCCTCTCTTTTCTTCATACATCACTAACTTATCA
>NW_012130075.1:578024-603024 GCF_000143395.1 Atta cephalotes
GCACGCACGCACACGCACGCACGCACGCACGCACGCACGCACACGCACACACACACACACACCTTGTATTCTTATTTATTATAACTTCTTTAAGCAAGAAAACGTTTATTTTACTAATTTGTATACTTGAAAATTAGATGGAATAAAGTCTTGTCATTTCTGACGAGGAGAAAGCTATTGTCGCCGTTTATCACAATCTGCCTAATACATTATAATTAGTCTAGAACTATGTTTTACTTCTAAACGAGCATCTAGTGGCTCGTAAGTTGACGTAAAAACGAAATGAATGCATGTGCACTTGTATTCGACATCTTGAAGTAGACATTACAAATGAAAAATGTCACTTTTCAATTCTTATTCATTTAATATGCGAACGCAAATTCCGATCAGTCGTTGCTCTGTAAATTAAACATCCGCCATATTATGTAATATTATTATTATGTAATATTATTATATGTATTGGATGTGTTACCCTACTACTACGTAAATTCAAAGGCTTACGTTCGTCTATAAGACGCAGAATTGAATGGCAAGGCTAAAGTTACATTTCCAGATATCATATAATTTTGTCTTTAGACAGAGGTAATTTGTGAAATCATTTTTTGATTCTAACATTGCATCCACGATATAAGCTTAGATCGCAATATTTTTCTGCGACGTCGTGTTTCTCTCCCTCATATTATATTTATTATAATCGTCTCTCGTTTATAATTATTATCTATTTTACAGTAAGCGTAATTCGTGAAAATAAATCTGCAATGCACACACACGCACACATTGTTAAAGGGAATGTTGCGACCTTTCTATTCAATTCTGTTGCTTGTGTTGGATGCCTCTTATTTAGTTTTTTTTAATAAAAAACTTCGTATGAGAAAAGTTGCGTGTAAGCAAATCTTCGTAAGGCGGCGAGAAAATTTTTGCACTTGAGAAATTTCTCAAAGAGTACAGTCTTGTCCAAGTTGATGTGTATATGGATAAGAGGTAATTTTTTAATTTATATACATTTATTACATAAAAATGACAATAGAACAACAGTGTTTATTACAATATTTTTGGAGGATATATTAATTAATAAAAAAATACAATAATAAACACCATGTAAATTCTTTTTATGTAATAAATGTATATAAATTTAAAAATTATCTCTTGTTCACATTAATTTGTATAAGACTGTACTTTTAACTTCGAATCAAGTTGAAAAGCGCAAAGATGTACTTAGCATGAATCGAGCTGAAGTTGCGTCTTTATTCAAAGGTGGAATTTTATACACGATCGCGACACACACACACACACACACACACACACACACGCGTGCGCGCGCGCGCGCATACACACATACACACAGATCTGTGGGAATACATCCTACCACCCATTCGTAATGTATTCGTTCTGTGCGCGATTTCAATTAATGTACACTCAGACTTGTCATTACGTAAGTACTTTGGAGGCAAGCCAAGATCGAAAACTTTTATACATATCTATTTTAACAATAATGCTCGGAAGTATGATTGCTAAACACTATCGCGCGCTTATACACAATACTGTACAATTATAATTCGGCAAAAGCACTCCTCGCGATTTTCTTTTCACATTATCAGAGCATATCTTAAAGAATTTTTTGGACGACAAAATACGAGACGTATGTATTTCGTTCTCACTTCAACTATTCATACATTACGATTAAGTACTACGAGCACCATCCATGTTTTTGTCCACATTTTCCTTGTTTAAATAGAATATTAGAGATTGTGAATTTTAAGCATCTATATTATTTAGATACTCTGGCCCTCTGCTTATCCATATTTTTATCCTATATAATTAAAAAAATCTATAATTGTAGCTTAAACTTACGTTTTTTGAGCGACAAGAATTTTTACTAATTGTAAGTCATATGTGTGCCGGCCAGTTTACGCATTAAAATGTGCTCTGACTTCGATTCTGGCGAATTAAATTTATAAATTGAAATATCTATGTTCAATACACAATGAAATATTTTCGCCCTTAAACAAAATCGCGAGTAATGTTGCACCATTGTCACTCGTTTGATTCTTCGGTGATTTAGGGAAGCGTTTCGCAAAAATATCTATCTAAGATAGATTCGTTCTCATTGTCGACTAACATTAAATGTAATTAATGCCAATCGCGAGTGGAATTTCAATTTCCGAGAACGAGTTATACTCATTAATAATATCTATGAGAGAAACGGCGCGGGCTTGATTACTTTGAACAGCTGTAAGGAGAAGAAATGGTATTGTGTTGGACACTGTCCATCATGTCTAGATGCTGACTGAATTGATTTTGATACAAGGATTTGAACAATATTACATCCTAAAATTGATGACAATATTACATCATTAATAAAAACATAGAGAATGCATTAACAAGATAAGGTAATAATTGCATCGATAAATGAGACATACTTAAATTTCTTTGAGAATCATTTGATAAAATATTTAAAAATAAATATAATAATTATTGATAAATATAATAATTATAAATAATGTTGATTTCTCTCAATATTCTCGCATCTAAAATACGCAGAAAACCGCGCGAGTATTCATTTAATATAACAATACTTAGAATTGGGCATCCAGATATTACACAACACCGAGGAAACCGCTGGGTAGCAAGCGAGTGCATACATATATATATATATATATATATGTACAAAAGTTTCACGTATCCTCTTTATCCGGTCGCGCGCACGGAGCAAAGGAATTAAATCCACTGTCAGCGAAGTCCCCGTGTACCACCGCACAGCATCCTTTTGAATGCCTGCCGAAATTCCGGCGAGAACACAGTGTAAATTACGGGGTTGAGGGTGCTGTTGAAGTATCCGAGCCATAGGAACACACTGGACACGACTTCGGGTGGCTTACAAGTCTGGCATGTGGCTTGCAGCAGCGTGGTGAAAAAGAATGGTAGCCAGCAGGCGACGAAGGCACCGGTGATGATCGCCAGGGTCTTCGCTGCCTTACGCTCGCGCTTCGACTCGATCGTCTCGCGTGTGCGCTTCGTGCACTTGACTACCGGCTGCTGGCTCGTGCTGGTCGGATTTGTCAATGTCGTCGTGGTGGTAGTAGTCGTCGTCGTCGAGATTGCCGTCGGTGTTACCGTCGTCGACGGTGTGGCATTCGCGCCGTTGTATGACGATGACTTCTCTGGCGAGATGGACGAGTGGTCTGGCGTAGTTCTCGTGATGGTGAACGCCGTCGATTCCTCACGCGGCCTGTTACCAGATAAATCATAATTATGCTGATCAAGAAAGAGAGAGAAAGAGAGAAGAGAAGACGAGAGAGAAAGAGAGAGAAAGGAGAAAGAAAAAGAGAGAGGAGGGAGAGAGAAAGAGAGAAGCTCTTTCATCGTTATCGATTTGTTATCGCCTGAATAAGATGTGAGATCGGCGATATTAAGAATTTTTATGAAAGAAAAGATAGTGAATAAGCGATGAAAGGATGACTGTATATATGAAGAATCATATATTCATTTCTTTCATAAATATAGGATGCATCACCAAAATCCGGACAAATCGAACAATTTCTTTAAACAAAATGTTTTTAATGAAAAATTAAATATTACAAAAAACCTTTGACATGACACTTGGAGGATCCCTGTAGAGAGAAATAATTATTCGATATATATTCGATATATCTCCCATTAGCTTGAATGATGGCCTCTATTCTGTCTGAAGCATTTGCAAGCATGCTGTAATGTAACGCCGACGAATGCTGCCTCAATAGCGGTCCTTAATGACGTCATATTGGGCCGAGATTTGTTTGTGGCCCTTTCAATTACGCCCCATACGTAGGGATTTAAATCTGGACTGTTGAGAGGCCAGAATTCTTTGGACCAAAATCGACGTTGTCTGAGAGCCAATTTTGAATGACTCAAATGACTCATATGAGCCATCCTGCTGAAAAACATATAACCTTCCGGACGCCACAGTTTTCATCCACGGCTTCACTATATCCATCAGAACGCACACTTCTTTTGTGACAGTTTCCTCTTCTTTAAAAAAAATGGTGGCATAACATCACCTTCACTGGACACAACACCTAGCATGTGAACATTGGCCGGAAATTTCATTCTGGCAATAACAGGGACATCCTCGGGGTTGCAGGCGAACCATCGGTCATTCCTCCGGTTGATTTTGGCATTAACAGTAAAAATTTTTTCGTCTGAAAAGAACTTGATTCCGACGCTTCGTTTTTCAAGGAACACAATAGCAGATTGCAGCGAGCAATTCGGCTTGTCCTGGCAGTCTCAGAGAGCATCTGTCGTATCTTTAATGTGTACAATTTGTATCGAAGGTCCTCCTCGACAATTCGACGCATTGTTGGCTCGCTTAAACTAACAATTGATGCTAATTTTCGCAATGATTGCCCTAGGTCATCTGAAATCAGTGCTTGAGCCTTTTCATCGACTGCGAGGATCCTCGCGTTCTTTCGAATAACTCTTCCTCGCTGGCATACTGGAACTTTTGTTAGACTGTTCTAAAGCCGTATATTTTATTACAACGTCATAAACGTTGATTTCGGGTATCCAAAGAATCGAATTATTTGCTGAGCGCCCAGCGCGAAGATCTTCGATATTCGTGGCTCTTCGATTATACTCCGCACTTGGTTTCAACATCGTGGCCATTTTGACTGTTTGCTAGAAGCATCAGACTTTCTCGGACGCCAATAACACCTCTGGAGATAATATAGCGAAGGATGGAGGATAATATAGCGAAAAATTTAAATAGAAATTTGTTCTGATTTTGGTGACGCACTCTGTATGTATATATTTGAATGTGGCGTTTCTCTGATAATTGCAGAAGATACATTAATTTACTGTTAGCTATAGAATACGAAATTTCTATCTAATAATAGAACTAATTATTATGTTTTATATATAATAATTATTAAAATTGATATGAAATAATTAGGGAAAAAATAATATGTTGCGCAAAGTTATAATTCGTGAGTTTACATGAATTTTGGATGAATTTTGAAGCAAAATGAACAAATGGAAAAATTATTCTCCATTTAATAGAAGTCTAAAGAAATGATAGAAAGATGTAAAATTATTTATACTTATTCGAAGATAAACAATTACAACAGTATTGTTTCGGAGCGATATTAAACAAATCATTATACAATAATATTAATGATAATTTAGTAAAGAATTTATGGCAGATTAATATATATATAATATATAATATATATATATCAAACACTTATTTTGAAATTTAAAAATAAATGATTTATTTTAAAAACGACAGAGCTCAGAAGATATATAATTAAGCAGTGATAATGTTCTTTTTACGATAGAACGATCAACAGGTAAAATCATACCTTTGTTCTCGTAGTAAAGGCCTGCACTGGTCATTGAAATAAAAATGCTTAAGAGCATACTAAGTCACTTGAGATAAAATACTGCGTGCTATAAAAATATTTATTTACAAGTTAAATTATGAACTCCATAAAGAATGCGTTCTCTGGCAAGATATTAGGGGAGCAAACTAAATCTTGTGAAGAATTTATTTCTCAGCAGCTCGACTGTGAGATTTATTCTACGTGGCTTAGCGCATTGTTATTCCTCGAGCTCTCCAAGTTTATTGCAATTACGAAAGATGACATCTTCGATTACACGTTTCAGATTTAGATAGAGATTCTGACATCGTGACATTAGGAAGGGAACAAAAAAGATTACAACCTTCTCGTGACGAGCCTGAGGATGCCCCTTCGTTCACGCGGCGGCTGAAGAATAGTGCCAGGCCTCTTCCTAATCCTTTTTCGCGCCGCTTGGAATATCCTCCAATACAGGAATAAAATAACTAGAAGTGGGACATAAAACGTCGCGCAAGTTGCGAAAATCTGTAAAATAATATACATTTTTAAACTGATGATTAATTTAATTTATAACATTATGATTTTAATTCAATTTATGAGTGCGTTTCAAGTCTGATTATAATCGCACAGTTTATATCGGAAGATGTATTTAAAATATATATATAAAAATGATTAGGCACCAAGGTCTTATTTCGATCTTTCTTTATACTTAATTATTTGATTTATTTATATAATATTTAATTTATTATATTTTTTAAAAATAATATACATCATAAATATATCATACACCTTTATATTAAAAAATTATAAGTTAGATGACATTCATATCGCTATAATGAAAAATGAATTTCTACTGAGATGTCCTGATATGTGTATTATAATTTCTCTGAAAGATTTTTTTCTGAAAGAGAATGTTTGTGAATGACTATTAGGAGCAATTAAAAATTCTGTGTAATTACGCAGAACGAAGAATGCGTTCTTCGAAGTATTAATACTTCCACGAGAATACACGAGCGCATTTATATAATATATAGTCACGAATATTAATCAAGTATTTTGGATCTGCTTGCAATTCTCCGGAAGCGCTCACCTGATATGCAGGATCCTGCGACACAAGACACGTCCCTTGGGCTATGCGGACCAAATAATCAGGATCCTTCCATCCGAGCTGAGGCGCTAATGAGATTCCTAAGGATACCACCCACACGGTGATGATCAGGATGCCGATTCTTCTCGGATTCCTCGCCTTAAAATGGGAAGGCAGCGTTAATGATGTATGTTCCGTCATTTTATTTTTAGCTGTAAACTTTATCACTAACTGAACTAAGTTTTATCTTTAAGATTAACTGAATAACGAAATAACGTTTACTTTTTTTTATATACGTTTCAAGTAATTTTTAGTATATACCATTTAAATATTTACGATGCAATTACTTTGATACAATATATTTTTTGTACATAGTGGTGTAAGCTACCAATATTATGCTATATAAATTTTCGTTATGCATTTTTATAAAATTACTCTAAAATTAGAACATAATACTTTATTGCTTCGATAAATTTTATACTTCCCGCGAGACCGCGTGCATTACTAAGAACATTGTCTTGCAGTCAATAAATTAAATTGTCAGTAAATTAAACTTTTAATTAGATTTGCTCGTACACCTAATTTTTTTAAGAGACGAAGAGAGAAAGAGAATTTATAATTATTCTGCTTGTTTGAGAAAATTGCGGCGCCTGCTTTATCTGCATATCTCCTTGCCGGATACATAAATTCAAGCCAATTTCTCACATGCTCCATTATAGTAAGATAATTGACTTGCCAGTTAAGGGGCCGATACACGCCTCTTTCCATCAGTTGGGAAATGCAAGTTAGCTATTAAATTCGACCAAGCTGGCTGATCGCTACGCAGCTTATCGAGCTTTAAGCTAATTCCGAACTAACTCGGAGCCATCCATAGAAGAGAGAGGCTGTATACCAAAGACATTACATAACATATTCGTCTCATACCGGTCAGACATATTTATAGACGGGATATCCTGGTCGTTTCGCTTTACGGTCTTACCCTTTTTCATACTTCATGAGCAGTGTTCCCTGTAATTCTCGTTACATCAGCCTGCGCGCACGAGAAAGAGAGAGAGGAATTTGCCTCCGCCCAAATTTCGACGAAAATTTATGAGCGATTTCATGACTTTATTTCGCAGTAAATGTATGGATCCGAGTATACTGAAATATCTGTCTTGCAGACTTGAATATCGAGGAAGAATCGGACTTTTATTACACTTTCGATAGATAGAAGAATAAAATAAACGATGTTCATCTGGATTTTAAACTGAAAATGTGTTGAAAATTTAGAAGTTTTCTGAAAAGAAGAAGATTAAATTTTTGCGAATGATTATAAAATACGTGTAAATCTGTGGAAAAGGAGAATTATAACGAGCGATGGAAAATTTTCCCAGATACTTTATATAAAGTTATATATATAAAGTTTGTGCAATGCACAGATTCTTGCGCGTCAAATCCTATTGAAATCCTATGCACATCATTCCCGAATTGATAAAATTGTATTTCCATATGTTGCGATCTTCTGGGTATTCAAAGAGATTTGCGAGACGATATGTAGTTCCGTTCGCGTCACGATCTCGATTATGTCAACTCCCGCGCGGCTCTTCCCTATCTCGCGGCGTGGCGTGTGGCGTGGCAAGTGGCAGTGTCAGCGACAGCGGATAACAAAGACCGTATCGTTCGCATCGTATCCCGGACAATTTCCGACTTCCTCTCGATAACCGCAACGGCGTTAATTAACCTGTATATAATTGATATCGGTGACTGCCCAATATCTGTCGACCGCGATAGCCACCAGATGCAATATCGAGGCTGTGCAGCACAGAACGTCGCTGCTAGTCCACATGTCGCAGAGCTCCGGACCGAGTGACCATCCCGAGTTTATCTGCAATAAACAGAATTATCCATCAGAGAGCGTGAGCTTAGCGTACCGTGCGAGCATAGCGAGAAATCGATGCGGGAATCACAAGATTTCTATCGGAGTGTCTCGGAATAAGTTAAATCCCTCCAATAAATGGCCATTGATTCTATTCACTCATTGTTCCAGTTATGAAAGCAATCTCAGATAGAACAAAAAGAATTCAGCCGTATGTTATAAATTCTGAGTTCATTTTTAGATGCAAAAAGAAATCTTTTCAGATCTGTTCAGAATAAGAATTCTTTTATGTCTATGAATGAATTCTAAATTAATAACATATAACAGTTGCATTCTTTTTGAACTACTCTTTCTGCACTATCTAGAATCTTTAGAATATAAGCATTATGAATGGAAATCAAGTTTAATTCACATTTAAAAATCTAAGTCAAATCCAATAATCAAGTTTTATTTCCTAAAGTTTGAGTGATATTCATAAGAAATATTTCATATATTACTTATAAAGTCATTAATCTCCACTCTCTCTATTTAGTTTCGAATTTTAGAACGAGTTTCTATAAGATTCGAAACTTTTTATCATAAAAAATCGAAGCTTTTAAAAGTAGTACTCGAACTCTTTCTAAGGATGAAGTTACACTAGTTTAAAAAAACATAATATAAAAATTGTAGTAATACATAATATTGTTAATATTATTTAAAATTAATAATATTTAATTTACAATTACAATCTTTACAACTTTATTGTTTTATACAAACGTTTTTAGTTTTCAAAAAGGATCGAACGTATCTGATTCAGGTTCAAATCTAATTGGAAGAAAGATTTTTATTTCATCTTTATCAAGATAAAGAACTCAAAAAGAATTCGAAACTACGCCAACAGATTCAATCTATTTATTATTTAATCATCTCATCTCTAATAGGCATCAATAATCTTTCAATGACATATGATATATTATTTTATCACGGATGCAATACATTATGTACGGCATACTCAATTTTACTTATAATTTTTGATAAAAACGAACATATTGTAACATATTTTTTATTCAATCAAAACATCAAACATTAAGAAATACAACGATATTAAGTAAATGTATATGTATTAAGTAAATGTATATGTATCTTTATTGGTAAAATAATTATAAGTAATAAAATAAATAAAAAAGTTTTGACAAAAACTAAATTTTTTTGAAAAAAGCCGGATTCGTCGTATTGAGATTAATTTTTCTTTGTTAGAATTCTTCTCAAGATTGTGTCACCTTTATCATAATATTTTTATGAAAATGCAAAAATTAATTCTTGCTATTTTTTTGTACAAATGTCATTGGATAAACAACATTTATTTTTATTCACTCTATATGTATGTATTGCGTTCGATTGATCAGTATGTTAAGAATTGCACATAGTTTCGGGCGACAGTTTTCCACGCAGTAGGGAGCATGAGAAAATACGGATTGAGGGTCGAAAGGGAAAACATTCGAGCTGAACCAGTCGACGGAGGGACAACGGAAAACACATGAAGGGAGATAGTAAGAGTGATGTTGTAGAAGAGCTGGTAAGAAAAGAGAAGAGAACTGATTCATGCCTGCTTAAAAGTCCATTCATGGTATTGGAATCTATCGTTGAAAGCCAATCGTCTCTTGTCCTCCTTTCAGCACGGCGGCTCTTTCGCCAATATACATCCATTCCTTTATACTTTGAGATTAGAACATTCCGGAAGTTGATGAGTCGCATCCATCTTCCGGAAATATAAACACCTCTCAAAAGTAGCATACGGAAATCGATGGAGAAGTAGTTAACATCAAGGATCACAAAGATTCTTGCGACAAGGGATGTAATACAATCTATCGAAATGAAATTATTAAAAATTTAATACTAATCAATTAATCATTTACTTTGAATATTAAGTAATTGATAAATTGGAGTTAGTATCAAATTTCTAAGAGTATGAAGATGTTTTTGTATTATACACATATCCGTATTAAATTTTTCCTATAATTTAAATTCTCTGTATTTTTATCTTATCAGAAATCTTTAGATTAAATTTTTATACCTTTAAATCAAAATATACGTAATTATAAAAAGCGGAAAGTAATTTAAGTTTTACCGCGTCCACTTTCTTTTTAAAATTTGAATTAAGATCCATTTCAAAAGTTTCTATACTTTTTTTTCTACATTATATATCTATTGAAATAATATGGAATTCTCTTCTTCGAAACTTTTCTAACTCTATTGTTGGGTTTCTTTACGTTACATTATTTATTTATGAAATTAAAAATGAGAATAGGTTTTTGATGCTCGTCGAGAAAACCATGCAAATAGTGAAACCGAGCAAATAGTGAACTTAAGAGTGTTCTAGTTTTTGACTATCCATTGTATTCATCTATAGTTCCCTGATTATTTTCTTCTTTCAAAGTTAGAAATGAAATTGAAAGAGCAAGATTTTAACACGATTTTAGAAATCATAAGATATAGATTTCGTTTCAAAGGAAGATTATCAGAAATGTTTACAGAAATTGTACGTTGTAAAGATCAATATTATTTCAAAAGGAAAATTAAATTAATTAGGAGTTAGTGCGGTAAACGATGCGTAAATTGTTAATAATCAATATATTAATTTGATAAAATTTATATGAAATTCCAAACAGTTTCTTCATGAACATTTCGATTATATTTATGTAGCCATCTTTAATATTACTTAAAAGAAAATAGTTTGAATAAGTAAAATTACAAAAATCACATGAGAAATTTTATTTTTAAATAAAGTTCGAAAATGTTAGAATAAATTATGTAACTGATTAAAACTCAGAGAAATTGCTTTGCGTTAGTTGGATGCGATTACCGACAACAATCGCGGCTAAAACCTTGACGCAAATCTCCTTCTTAACAATTCTTCTCATATCGAACATCTTCTAGAGTCTCCAAAGGGTTTAATCAAGCGTCGCGTGTACACGCGCAGTTAATGAAGTCGTTCGCGTGCACGTTTCTGGCGTCCGCCGATAAACGGGTGAAAGAGGCGGTTGTAAAGCGGACATCCATCAAATGTTCGGATTAAACGGCAGACGTATAAATTTCTACGTGTCCGTGTTAAGAGGATGGATGCGCGCGTCGATCTAGTACATGGTGGTAAAAATTGTTAATGCGCCAGCTGAATGGTAGTTGAGATAAAATTGCACCACATTAATAATAAAGCGGGAGATATATTGACGCCAGCGACGATGAAGAGGACTTAAAGAACATGATGGGAAGAGAGAAACTTATTTTACGCTGGAGATGTCTGTGAAAAGCGAGAAGGACGCGGTGCGTGTCATAAAATGTAGCGAGAGTGTGGAAATATAATATGAGAGAAAAGTGGAATGAGAAAAGAAGAGAAAAAAAGTACTGAGATGAGATACATGCAGAAGCGCAAAAAAAGTATATGATAAGATATGAGAAACTGTGTTTAAAAGCTATATTAGGAAAACGAGGAATTTAAATAAGAATATATATACATGTATATATCGGAAAAACTCCATTAAACAGAGGATAATCAAGTTGAATGGTATAGCCCAGAATGAAAAGCGGGAAAAACAAGGAAATATTATGTAGAGCGCAATTGTAGTCAAATTCGTATCATCAGCACGAATTTATGCGAATTTATTATTCTGACTGCATTTATCAATCCTGCTGTATTTCAAGTGCAGAACATGCTTAAAAACGAATCGTAATTGAAGATTATAACATTATGATCATGCTAGGACGCACGTATTATCTTTCGTGGTAAAAAGTAATCTCAGTTGAAATTTTTATTAATTAAATAATGCCGTTGTAATTAATGCTTTATGTTATTCCTGTTATGGTGTAAAGTTCTGCTTACTTATTGAATATAAATGCACGGCGCAGCGAATTTCTCTAGAACAGAGAATCGAAAGCTAATCATTTGTATGTACATAGTTATATCGCTTGTTATCTCTGTATACTCGTGCGTTAATTGTTGAATATGTATATGTGTAACAATGTTCCCCATCGTTTGCATTCGCGCTGGAAACAACATAAGAGACATCTCGACGTAGAAAACTGCTTCAGCTTTTAAAGCATCGCAGTCGTGACATTAAAGTCTTTTTTTGAGATTATGGCATTTATAAAATGCCATGATCGAAATAAAATTCTAATAAAATGCGCGCATTAAAATTCTCTTATTATTTTCCCGAAATTTTGATATATAATATTAAACATTTAATTACGCGACGTGTCATGTATGAAAAGTGATCGTCACTGTAAATTATCTCGACGTAATTACTATACGTAGTTGATTATGAATTTTACCGCAATTTTCGCGAATCAAAGTCTCGCTTGTTAATAAATTATTGTTAAATTCTTCTGCGTAATTCATATTTTCTGCAATTCTTTTCATTATTGAAATTCTCCGCGAAAATTTGTGAAACTCGAGCACAATAAATTGCTGCAATCGCAATTGCGATATATAGCTCTTTCTTGGAAACATTTTGCCGTCGTCACGTAATTAACAAACTCGCAAAGTTTGTTAAAAGAATTTGGTGTTTGCCAAAATCCACGAAGAATGCATGCGTCTACTGCGTCTCGTACTGATCTTTTTTTCACAAATGCAATGCCGACTTGTCGTAAAACCGTGTAAGAAACGAGTGTGAATACGCGCGATTTCTTACGAATGTTATAAACTGTAAATGGCTGCAACGAACCATAAGTTAATGTTTAATGAAAGTGTAATGCGCGGAAAGAGAATAGTACTTCTACGAAGAGATTGGCCGGCACCAGTTTTTTCAGTTTTACTGAAAAATTTTTATTTCGAGTGCAGGTTGTAATAAAATGTAGAAAAATTAATGTACACGTGTCGTTCAATATATACGCTAAAACGTATTTTACTGATAAATGTTTTAAGTTAATTATTTAATCCAGAAAAATAATGCCTTATAGTTATAGTTACTATTTTTTTAGTAATAAATTGATAATTGAGTAATATCGACATTATATTTTTTATTGATAATAAACGCAATTATATTTTTTAAGTCACATTTTTTGAGTAATGAATATAATCGTTACTCTGTATACATAAGATACATAGATGTGGGAAAAAGTTCGTGGTGTTTTTTTAATGCCATCTAATGGGAAAAACGCCACGAACTTTTTCCTACACCTAATATATATGAAACATGTGTAGTTAGTTTTAAAAGAAGGGAGTATTATGTTTAATCATGTTGCAATTAATTATATGTATAATTATTAGATATTTCGTGTTGAAGTAGTTAATTAGCAATACAGATAATTGGATGTTATTCTAAAAAAGGATTTCATAAAAAGGTAACGGAAATTCTAACAACTGAATGCTTCTTTTAATAACACTAACGAGTTACTTTTTCTATTGGGTAACGTGTAATGATATTTTACAGTGAGTAATGAATAATGATAACGACTTTTTTTGATAGTAACTTTTCCAACTCTTTAATAAATATTGAACATTGCCGAATTACTCATTGCTATCTATATATATATATATATATGGAAAAAACAATTTTGCTATATCTAAAAATTAACATAAGTACAAAAATGTAAAACTAATTTTTTAAACCATCAAAATAATCATATAGAAAATTTAAATAATGCACAAGTAATGCTATAAAATTTGATAGTCCAGCAATTAGCTTAAACATGCTACATAATTATTTTGATAACTCAATAAAATTATTTTGATATCTATATTTAGCTAAATTTTTTTATGTTTTAGCCATCCTTTTCATATAAAGATTATTATAATACAAAAGTTAATAAACGTTTTTACTATCTTTTGTATTTTATAAATGTGAGTATAAAGTCAAGTCCACCATATTTTAAAATTTCTGCAATAGACATTCCTGTTGAAAATGATAGTTTGGCATTGCTGATAAAAATATGAATCATTCCTCTTACACGAATTTCGCGAACGTCGCATTTTGTCAAATTTACAAAAAACTTTGAGTCCACACGTTTTCTTGCCAAGCATTCAGCATAATTCAGCAGAGAAAATGTATGATAATAACTTACAGTACTTAATACGTATAATATTTTTAATACGTACTTCATAAACAGCTCCAAGAGGCATTACGAGGCAGGCGACCATAAGATCCGCGACAGCCAAACTGACAATTAAATAATTTGCTACAGATTGTAAGTTTCGCTCTAACAGAATAGCCGCTATCACGAACAAATTCCCTGTAACAAAAATATGTGCCATCATGAGTAGTAAGAATAATAATTACATAGAAATACTATTCCAGCAATATGTACAATTATATTCTTATTGTTTATAACTATTCTGTTTATTGGACGCATATATGCTCAATTATATTATGTAAATAATAATATATTTATAAATAATTGAAAAAATAAGAATTACGTCATAGTTTGACAAATATTTTTAATTGGGTTTAAAAAATTTTAGACATTTATCGTGTAATTTTTTTTGTATTGTTTAAAGTATTGATTTAGATTTAAATGGCGTTTTAAATATTATGTTATTTGAGTATATTATATAAATATTATATATGAAATAGGACAACAAATTTCTTATTTATTTATATGACATTTATATTTTATGCAAACTTATAAAATATCTTAATAATTGAATTTTCTTCTAATCGTTTAATATAATAATTAATATCTATTCAATAACATTTTATTCACATATTCGATATATCAAGACGTAGGATGCTATTGACGTAGGAAAGCAATTTTGTCGCGTCGTATGAGCGCGCGAAGTTGGCCGCAAATCACGTGATTGGTTCAAATTAGTTACACATTTCTCGCAAGTCAAACGGTACACGTATTGCGCAGCAGGATCGCAATCGCTCCGCATTTTCGTGCCTTTTTACTCGTCTCGGGTGAATTCCGCGCACAAATGAGGACCGAGAGTGTCGAGTTTAACGGTGGCCGATCATTTCGTTGTATCAATCAGCCCGCACGGCTGCGAATGACCGCGTGATCGATGTATGCGTAATCAACGGCTGTGGTATCACTTCGTGTTCTGTTCGTCTTCGTTTGTCAAGAGCTCATCCGATGAGTGTGGTGAGAGCGGTTAGAACGGTAAGGACGATTTTCATCATTCAGAATGCGAGAGAGCATCGTCGTGATCAAAGAACGTCGAGTGGAGCATTGCAAGATATCGCTGTGACGAATTAGTCGGAGCCGGCGATCGCGACTGTCCACTGAACTGAAATGCGCGAGGGATTCATCCACCATTTTGATGCGTTTTCTAGAATTTTGGCGTTTACGCGGGAAATATCGGGAGGGCTGAGTAAATCTAAGCGCGAATGCGCTAGTCAATCCTCGATCGATGTCGATCACTTTCCGTCGCGTCGTATCGAATTGACGTGCGGATTTGTACCACGGACATGTCATATAATCTCGCATTTCACGTTATTATTCAGGAGTGTGAATGGAAATATATCGCCGGTGAATTTAGGAACATTGAGGAGTGTCGAGGGAATAGGCATAATGAATCAACTGAGAGAGATGACAGCAACTCATTGGTGTTTCAGTAAGTGATTATTCCTTGACTATTATTGTACTGTATTACTACTGCTCAGTTCTGTTACTCATTAGTTAATTTTCTATTATTTCCAGTGGAAGTATGTTGCCGGTGTATCCAGGAACATTGTGGAGCATCGAGGAAATGGACGTAATGAATCAACCAGGAGAGACAACTGCTGCTGATTTGCGGTAAGTGATTATTGCTTGTCTATTATTAGTTATTGCTCGATTTTATTATTTATTAATTAATTTTCTCGTGTTTTAATTATTTAATTTTTCTCGTGTTTAATATTCTTCTAAATATGAATATATATAGTATATTAGATTAGAAAAAGACATAGCAACTACAAAAGTTATAACTGCAAATGGACATTTTATATGTAGATTTAATGTATGTACGAAAAATTTTGCTGAAGTATTTAAAAGTTTAGCTAATAATAGATTAGAAACAATTAGAAAAGCATAGCAACTAAAGTAAAGATGACAGCTACATAAGTTTTATGTCTGCATAGAATTAATGTATGTAGTTTTGAAAAAATTATTTTACAGTTTGCAGTAATTAAAAAAATTGGCAAAAAGAAATAATTTTGCTAAAGTTTTGCTGAAGAAAAATTTAATTAGAAATATATGTAAAAATAATTTTATTTAACTATTAAAATAATTATATTTAAATTGTTTATTGGAATGTTAAAATTGGAATGTTTTTTTATTATCAACGTTCTACATAATTATTTTGATGTATCAATAAAATTATTCTCAGATCTATTATTAGCTAAATTTTTAAATACTTCAGCAAAACTTTTCGTACATTAAATCTACAAAATGTTCTGTAAAATGTCCATCTGCACTTGTAATTTTTGTAGTTGCTATGTCTTTTTCTCTCTGAATATAGAGATACAAAAATAATATTTTCTTGTCGATTTTAAGTTCTTTCTTTCTGTAGTTGACACACATAATTGATAAAATAAAATTCCTTCAAATATTTGCACGAGAAGAACGATTTTACAAAAATATCTAAAAATTTAACTGAATGCGGATCTGAAAAAAATTTTATGGGATTATCAAAATAATAATGGAAAATGCTCAAGCTAATTGCGAAAATGTCTACATTTTTTATAAGATTGCGTTTCAATTTCCTTAATTATTTTGGTGATTCAATAAAAACATTTTCAAATCTGTATTTAACTAAATTTTTAAACATTTCAGCAAAATTGTTCTTCCGTGTGGAAATAATAAAAAAAAAAAGTTGAAAAAGTAAGCACGATGAATAATATTTTTTAAATCATTCTGTAAAATTGGTGTACGAAAGGAAAGCAGAGGATTCGCTGGTGTAACTTTTACGAAATATGCGTTGAATGACGTAAGAAGTCGTTAAGCAAATTGAATTCACGACCTGTCGCGTTTTCGATTCTTTAATAATAGTTCCGGTAATTGATATTGCAAGGGGCAAATTCGAGCTAGTCGCCATCAATCCTGATGGCTAGTCTGAATAGCGGCAATCAAGTTCCGCAAACTCGGAATAGACGAAATCACTCGTACGTTCCTAGACGTGTTATACGGGCGTGCAATGCGCCACGGATCGATCGTGTGCGCATTTACGCGAAAATTGTCCGATTGCCGCTCTTGGCTCCTGAGTTCGTATCGAGACTATCGAGTTCTCGCGCTCCTGGGACAATATGAAACTGTCGATCGGATCTCGGCCATATACGACATATGCGATCAACCGAAGGAAGTCAATGAAAAGTAAGAAACATCTTGAGATCGTTGAGACGAGAGCAAGTCAAAACAGATAATGAAGTCTTGCAAAGGGATTATCTACAGTATTTATTTACCTAGAAATATTTGGTTCTTTTTTTATCTTTGAAAATGAGTTTTTTTTCGAAGAATTGTATTGAGTCTCAGATTAAATTTTACTTTTAAATTCTTTTTCTACTACTTTAATAATTTTTTTTGATAATACAAAATGTTAATAATAAATTACACCCAGAGAAAGGTTTCTTCGAAGGTTTCAAAGAAATTTTTTCTTTAATCATATAGCAGAGAAACGTTTCTTTGAATTGAAGAAACCTTTCTCAGGGTGTAGCAATAAGTACGGCATATATAAAATATCCGCGCACACTATGTTTCGCGAACTTTTATTAAAAAATATAAAGTTAACAATAGAAGATAGTGAACAGAATAGAATAGTTGATAGTGTTAATATTACTTTGTAATAAATTTTTTTATACTATTTTCTATATAAGTTTCTTTAATTAGAAAAAAAGATAGATATTGTTTTGCAAAAACTCTATCTTCTAATTTTCAATGCATATAGTTTACTTGTACTTTAATTTATTTCAAAATTAAAAAATTTTCTAATCTTACCTGAAATTTTGAACAAGATATCTGAAAAATCTGGGAATTTTCAGGGAATTTTAAACACTCTGTTATCTGTTACCACGAGTTACGCAAAAAATTCTATTTAGAATGCAAGTCGAGCAATCTTCGAATTTTACCTGAATTTTTTAAATAGCAAGAGAATTAAATTACCTTGTTCGTAAAATTGCAAGTTACTAAAAATTTAAAACGTTAGCGTCCCTGAATTGCTGTTCAATAAGAAATACGAGATCCTAAGAGATTCATTCTGTCCTGCGACCGTTGGTTCTTAAAAATGCAATGAAGAAGAAACTGGAATGTTTGCAACAAGAATAAAATTAATTTATGAATAAAACCGTTCGTGTAGATTACGAGTGCAATCTTTTTTGGCGCGACAGCGGCTTGATTAAACTTGTAATTATGTGTAATCGCGAAACTCAACGGTAATCAAAATTTTCAGATTCGGGTGGTTTTCTCTATGGTAGAGGAATTCATGTATTCGTAACGCAATATTACATTCATGTATTACGTAAACGTGCTCGACCAGTTTAAGCGTGTTTAAGGGAAGTGGATAGAAGCTCAAGCTACCAGTTACTATATTCACGAGGATATTACATCGTGCTAATACACGCCATTTTGCGTATCGCGGTACTTCATGCTATTATTTTATCCGAGCGACTGATGTTCCATCCGATTTTTCGCGTAGGGAAAGAAATCGCGTTACTTATGATGTTGTTTATGACACGAGTAACACAAGATAGACATCGTATTCTTATAAACAATAATGAAATTACAAATATCTTGTAGTCTAATGATTGTATACTGCACCTCTGCAAGAAAAGTTTTCGAATTTCGGATTGTGTTTCAAATCAGCCTTTAAGTCAGAAAAAATAATACAAGTTGAATTCATATACTTAAAAAAAAATGACACAGATAAAGATAAGTTTTTAGGGGTAACATTGCACTATAACAAAATTAATATCTACATTATAATTTTAGAGAACTTGAAACAAACAATTTATGATTAGCTCCAAGTTATGTTTAATATTGTCATATTTAATTTTAAAATATACAATTTTCTTTTCAACAATTTTTACGTTACGTGTTACTTTTTTGCGGAAATACCATATATTAATTTTTTAAAAATAATATATTAAATACTAAAGCAATATAACTTCGTGCGTAAGTTAAAATACAAGAATTATTAATTACAAAGATATGCCCTAATTGGATTCCCGGTAGAGAAGCAATAGTTTTATAACTGGAGGAAGTAGTACTAGAGGAACTAAGTCCAAGTCTCCGAAGACTACATAACGCAGTCTAGACGTGTACTAATTAAATTTAATTCTCAGGGGGAACGACAATAGACTTTGCTTAAATTAGAGAGCGACTGAACTTCTAGAAACGACTGAAGCCATATAATTCGTACTTTCTCTCTTTTATCCACCGCCGTAAGTCGATATAAATGTTTGACAGAATTACAATTGTATAAATGTCGAACAAGTTTCTTTCCTTTCGCGTCCATTAGTTTTGTGTCTGCAAATACAATATGTCCGCTTACGATAGTTGTGTGCACTTGTGTATAATTCAGACGTAGCTGGTTAAGAATGGTAAAGATGCGCGTACTAAATACATCGCGACTCAACCGCAGCTGCAGCTGCAGCTGCACGATCGGATGTCTCCACGGGAAAAAGTATAATCGCCGCGGTTGCGACAAATAAAAGAAATGTGCGCACGACGTTTTACTTTGGCGTAATTAACTTCTATGAAGAAGAAGGAACCAGGACCGAGAGACGTTTTAACGAACGAACTGGTGAGGATCTAAGCGTTCTCACACTCCATTAAAGAGCAGTATATTTGCAGTACTAAAAAAAAAGAATTCCCGTCCGAAGCTTTATACGGATAAGCTGGGAAAGGCTGTGAGTAGACACGCGCGGTGCACGATTTATTTTTATTTGTCAAGAAATAACTTACAGTCTGCAGTTTTTAATCTGTTGTGCTAAACTCGGCTTGATGCCACGATTCTTTAGCGAGCTTTTTGTCAAAGACATTTCAGCGAAAGAATTTTATAATGCTTCTTGCATTACATATTGTGTATCATATGTTGGATGATGAATAATAGATATTTTTATATTCGTTATTAATACATAGATTTTGATAATTTATAGATTGTTTAATATTACGATAAATGCTATATTTATCTTCTCTCTTTCTTGTCTTTTTACATTCCGTTATTAATTTTAGTTAATCAATTTTATACAGATACTTTTTCATACTAGTACTTTTTCATATAATTCTAAATTAAAAATTATTTATTGTTAAAATTTTAATTATTAAATTCATCCAATATTGTATGTGTGTGTGTGTGTGTGTGTGTGTGTGTGCGCGCGCGCGTGTGAGAGAGAGAGAGAAAGAGAAATGGTACAAATATTAAAATTATTACAATTGTCGAGATTTATTTTGATTATCACGAGATTTTATTTTATGAGATTCTAGAAGGTCATCATGTTAAATATTAATATCCGTTTAAAGTAATTTTTAAATAGATCGAAAAAATAAGAATATTTTCTTGTCATAAATAAATCATCATTGCATCACGATCATTTTCATATGATCATTTATGATTTCTATGTATTGTTGTGAGCGCAATTTTAGAAATAAACTCGATATATAATAACGTGGTTTAGATCGATGCAGTTTTTTTTTTTGGACAACAGAAAAATCTGCAAAATAAAAAGGGGTATTAAGCGTCGAAAATTAATCCTTTTTTCCGAAAGCCGAAATAACGCTGGTAGTCGAGATGTATATTTCGCATTGTTCAAATTGCGCGCAGAGAGATGATACGAAAAATTCATCAGATTTATGCAAACGAGCTTGTTAAGAGAATAAAAAATTATAGTAGCTAATGTTCTCGTCGCGGATAATAAGAGCTTTTGGGAATGTGGCAAATGAATAAGATAATTACATATGAGAATCGACGATTTTGAGGCGATAAGATTACTTATAGATTTTGATTCCTTGTAAAATGAAAGCGTTTGATAATACAAACATTGATAATACAATAAATTTCTCATGAAAAATTTATATATCTCTTCAATGCGATTTAGATTACGTTCGATCTAGTTCGATTATTGATATTTCAAATTTATCCTTTGTAATTTATCATGCGTCCCTTATAATCTTCGAATAGATTTAACATCAATATCTATTTAAAATTTTATCATGTCAAAGCAGAAATAATGCATAATTTATTCTCGTTGTCTACACGCAGATAAACGAATTTCTCACACGATCACACGCGCGATCGATGTAAAGTGGGCCTGTAAAACGTGCCGAAAACTGCGGTTATGGTTCGTTATTCAATAACTGTGTAGTCATATAACTTGTTTTCGTTGCCGCACCATAGGACAGATTTTAATTGAATTATATGGCCGTTTATTGATTAATAAACCAAAACCGGAGTAGACGGCAAATGCTACAAGTTCGCTTTATCAATCGCGACCGTTGTCATATGCGCGGAAATTCATTTATTTTCGTGTATAGAGCGGCGACATGTAAATAAATTGCATATTATATCCGCTTTTGACATTACACCGGCAACCTTAAAATTAAATGTAACACAATTTACTTTTATCTTTTCCAATACAATGATGAAAAATGATTAGTATTTTTATACTCGTAATTGTTGAAGTAACTTTATATATATTTTTCCTGTAACCTAAGGCTATATTTTTTTCCCCTAGTTTCATTGAAAATGCAACCTCAGGTTTCTCGAGAGATGATAACTATCGGAAATGTCTGATTACGTCTTCGTGCGGGGTACGTTATGTGTTCGCATCGCATCGTTTAACCTTTATACGATCGAAGGGCAAGGTAGAGTAACACATTCAGTTCGCATCGGTGGTCTAACCTATCGGCTTGCTATTTTTTTTACGAAGAAGCGAGATGCCTATCAACATCATATACATGATGTATATATCAAGAAATGTTTTTCTCAAACAAGTATTTCTAATAAAACTCATTTTTTTTTTCATAAAAAAAGTTTAACGCTAGTAATTCAAAAGCAAAATATAATTGAATTAAACTTTGATTTCTCTATGGTACGTGATGCGTATATTTACACTAATTGAATTTATGATCTAAAAAAACTTTTACTTTCTACATAAATAAAAAAACATGTAATACATATTCTTTCCACGTGATGTGCACATACTATAAATAATATCATTAATACGTGATTACGTTTCGAAATTATGCAATGTTCATTGAGTAGTTTTTATTTTCGCTGTAAAAATTATTATTATACAATTTGTATTATAAATATCGAAAGTTTTCCCTTTTTTATTTTCTTTTTTCAATTTGCGATTTATCGGAAAAGAAATTTGACACTTGTTATTCTTCGATATCAGATCTCCGCAAATTACAGTTATTTCTGATTCCTCGTATTTGTTCGATTACAGTCAATTACCTCTACGTATACACTAGTGGCGAACTTTGCGCTAAATTACGTGCTTCGCTGTTTGCGTCCCCGAAGAGAGATGAACGAATGCGGTTGGTGCAATCCGCTGCATTTGAGAAGTTTCGCTCGATTTGCAGTGATTACTGTGTGAGGGAAGGGGGAGGGGGATGAGAGGGGATTATTTAATTCACATTTGCGCAACGATATTCACGGTTTTGTGCCTCGCCAAGCGTTCAGAAAATTTACCCTACACCAGGGGAGAGAAGGAGAAAGAGTAGGCACATTTCATGGCAGCTGACGTCATGTTCAACGAACTGTTAGTTAGCTAGTGAACTATACTAATATTGGAATGTGCTTCGAGCCTTGTCAAGTCACTGGGGGGGCATACATGTGTGGATGTATTCAACAGTTGCTGGTGGATCTCTTTTGCATCTTTCTTGGTTACATCGCTATCCACGACGTTACAGCGGAACGATAAACTTACCTGTTTTCTCAATAACTTTTAACTCTATCCTCTTTCGAGAAATATATCTTCAGGGAAGTCATGTTTACACAGATATTTCGCGATACTTAATAGCCGACGAATGACATCGATGAAAAATCAAAGCGAATAAATGATAGTGTAAATTATTCGCGGAATTCTATATTTGGATCAAAGTTAGCGTTAGCAGCACGTGACAGAAATAACTTTACGCGTGTTCACTTTCTGCTAATTATGGAATATCTTACGTAATGATTATAGACATATAATCATACTTGCCGACCGCTGATGTGACAAATATTTATCATTGACAAATATTTATCGAATCCGAAAGTCATTTATCATACGTTATGCTCACATTAAAATGTCTTTAGCATTGATAATAATCAATCAGAGATTTTAATATTAAAGTGCGTTTTATTATTCTCGGTGTTGCTGAATTTGGGGGGAGGTGAAGCCATGATGGTAGGAAAGGGTTGTACTTAAGTAAATACAAGTTGCAAAACAATGTTAGCTCGCTTGCCTCGCGGAAAACTCCATTCACGCAAAGCATGCGACTGGATATTGTGATTACCGTCACCGCTTGATGATATATTATATGCCTTGGAGAACTAATATGTTTTCCAAGCGATCTTTGCTATTGTTCTCACTCTAACATATTACTATCGGGTGGTCGCCTCCGCGAAACCGTTGACGATGATCGGAAAGGGTGAAGTTATTTGGGGCTTGATGGCATATAATTACGGCAAGAAGAACGATTAATCGAGGTGAGATCAATTGCCTCGTAGACACTGTTGGATCGGAAGTTTGGCATGCAAAAGAAAATGAGTTGCCAAAATCGGGTCGGTAATTTTCAGTAATTATCGTTGGAAGCATTCGAATAAAAACGAGAGATAAATTGGTCGAATCGACTTCGAATTAAGGAAACGAACTTTTCCTTTTTTTTAGATTTCAGCTTGAATGAGCTCGATTCATTATATATACATTTAGCGGCGCTAACAAAATTATCTATTCATCAAAATGTCTTTGACATTCTTTCTGCTCATTGATAATTAATTAAAAAGTGTCTTAACTTTTAACGTTAACTTTAATTAAGTAACTTACTTTAAAATAATAATAACAATGACTAGCTCATTTAATACAAAATTAATTAGAAGAGATTAACAGCTAGTAACGAACAATATATTGTTATAAATTATTTAAAATAAAATAATTTTTATATGAAAACAGCGTTTATGAAATTTTTTAAATACACAAAGATTATTTTATTGTAAACAACTTATATTGGGTCGAAAAGTTCGTGCCGATGTTGAAGGAAAATTGAAACGCAGAAAATTTTTAATTTAATAAATTTTAATTTAATAAATGTATACTAAAATTTAAATTTTAGTCGGCATGAACTTTCCGGACGACCCAATATTAACATTGCTCATCAACAATCTTTACAATATAAAAATTAAGAAGATAAAAATTAATGAGATAAAATTAAGATTTTTATTATAATATGATTTGATTGCATCAACATAAATGGTTTTGCATTAAAGATGAATTCTGAAATTGCCCAACAAATTATCTTTTAAATAATTTAAATACTATAATCTTTATTCAATGTTGCAAACTTACGATCACGATTAATCAAAAATGTTAAACAAAAATGTTTGAAAAATACATCGAACAGTGTTATTCTCAAAATTTCGCATCAAATAACTCGGATATCTCATAGCCGAAGCTCACTGACATTTTGATCGGCTTAAACGACTAGTATATAAAAGAAATTATAAAACATAAAAAGAATAACATAAAAAGATAAAAAAGAATGTGTAAAAAGAAATGCATTTTATATATCTTATTTTCTCTTTCTCCCTATTCATTGTTATATAATTTTAACATAATATTTTATTATAACAAT
>NW_012130075.1:604115-612444 GCF_000143395.1 Atta cephalotes
GAGAGAGAGAGAGTGTGTGTGTGTGTGTGTGTGTGTGTGTGTGTAATAGACTCACCTACAATAGTGATGAGTATGAGAAGACAGAGCACGATAGCTCTCAAGATGATTGGTACATCGAAGAAGACTGGATTTTCCACAGTTGCGTTTGCGGCTTGATCGACGTGAGCCTCCATCGCGGTAAAGTGTATTTTCCGTCTTCAGTGTTCGCTATTTATCATCTGATTAAATAATGTATCATAGTCTGTCTTCGTTAGAGTGGATCCGAAGCTTTTTTCATCGTTTTTGATAGATGCAGGGTCAATACCTGGCTGATAAACGCCGGTTACTCCTCTCATACACTTCCATCTCTATTTCAGAATTTCTCATTGTCCCCATTTTGCGCAATTTTCTGCTCCGAGATTCCATGGACTTTGAGGTGGACCTTGAGGTTTTTTTTTGTGGGATGTCAGTCCTTTCGTATGTACGTCTGAAACGGTAACGCGGAAAAAGATTTTGTTAAAATTTGTTATTTTCATAGATCTTATATTGAAGAAAAATACTTACTTTTACTATTGACAAATGTAATGGTAAACATAAAATCCTTATTGTTATGAAATTTTTTATTAACATTCTGATAATCTCATGAATATTTTTTCTTAAATTCTTTTTATGAATTTTTTAATTAACAAAATAATTAATTAAACAAAATAATAATTTTTAAGAGATTATTAATATAAAAAGGTTCAATTGTTTACGATTACAGTATAGTTATTTAGTTTTGTATTAAATATAAATTTCAAGAGAATTATACACGCACGGAAAGAATATGCGAGGTGTCACGTTTATGGTAACCCACGAAACCAATGAAATTGGAACAATCGATCGATAATTATCAGGATTGTAACGGGCAACTACCACAATTGACTTTGATAATGAATCCACAGGGTTGCGCGAAAAATAGATGCGTTTACAACAAACGCCAGTCGTGAGATTGCCTTAGGAGGTCGTATACTCTATTAAATTTTCCAATAGTGTCGGAACGTTTCATTAACTTGAATTCACCGGAACCTACTCGCCATTTGGTTTAAACTGATTGAATTTCCAGACGAATAGCGTTCATGTTTGATAGCAACGCCAATACACTGTAACGAGCCACTGTTTTTCCGTTGCGCGATTTTATTATTTCGATAAATTACAAATGCTTTAATGGAATGTGAATTTTCGGTGAAATTAGACTGAGTTTATCTTATTTCTCTATTGAAAATTTTGCTTTAAAGTTTCACGATTTACGTCATAAAAATTTTGATTGTAATTAAAGACTTATATATATATCGAATTATAGTAATAATTTTAATTTTAACATGGAAAGAACGAGTTTGCTAAAGTATTTATAAATGTGATGAAATACAGATCTAAAAATAATTTTGTTGAACTATTAAAATAATTATATATACTTGTTGCTTAAAATTTTTTGTAGCTCATTATATTTGAATTTCCTACATAATTATTTTGATGGCGCAATAAAATCGTTTTCAGATATAACTAAATCTTTAGACATTTCAGCGAAATCATTCTTTCCGTAAAATTTTAGAAAAGAGATAGATCATATTTCTCTGATTTATATCTTAATTTTTAGTTTCCTTTTTTGTAATAATTTATCAAGGCACTTTTTAAAATGTAAAATTTTTCGTGTACGTGAATGTTTCTTGTTGCTACCCTGCAACATTAATCATATATACGAAAATATGTAAAGGGCTAAATATTTCATGAGGGAAGTCAACATTTTTCTTGTAGCAATACGAAAAATTTGTCTTATATATAGTGATTGTTGTCACAATGGCTTTTTGCGCGCGCGACCGACTGCCAAGAACTAAAAGTTTTATTCCCACCACATGACGCAAATCCCACGTATTCCCTGCCAGCAACGAAAAAGTGTCCCGCCCCACGGCTCTCTTCCTCATCACCATTTTTCGATGTCCGTCCGACAGGGAGTCGAAAAACAATCGTTCTTCCACGATAGAGAAGTATCTCCCAACTTTCTAACAGTCAGCGTCGCTTGAAGAAAAAGTCCCGGAGGGCGCAAAAGCGTGATGTCTGTTCATGAAAACTTCAAAGGGGGGCAGGAAAAACGACTTCTGTACGACTGAAGAATAAAAGCTAATCAAACGAACTTTTGTAGACGCCGTGTTGCGTTTTTAACTTAAACCAATGGAACCAAATATCGATTGTGTGAATATCGATTTGTTGTAACGAGAACTTCGTAAATCGTATTTGATATCGATCATTGGTTACTCCCAGCTTAAAGGAAAGTGTTCATTTTCTTTTATAGTATGTCAATCATCCCTGTAACAAACAATGGGTATTCTAGTATCGTTAAAAGCAACATTTTATTGGCAATTATAAACAAATAAAAAATAAAAATATTCTATTCAAAATAGAGTATTAAATACGTGAATATATTATATGTTTTAATATAATGATTTAATATAATGATTTTTCGATTCTTTATCCCACATAATGTTGTCCGAATATGGGTTTTATCACTTTACAAGCATACAAAAATTAAGTGTTTCTTAATAATAAAATATATATTTTAACGTCTTTAGGAAATATTTATAAGATAATCTAATATATCTATTTAAAAAAGGAAACGATAGAAACTTTATTTAACCAGGTTAAATAAAAGTATCTTTTCCAGGTTAAATAAAAGTATTTCAAAGGAGAGAAATGCGTAGGATGCGAATGATCCATCGTGTGTACTAATCCTTTATACTGTTATAAAATTTGATAAATTTTTTATACTGTAATAATGGATACAGTCACAATTTATCGGTAAAACGTGATAAGCGCGTCAGCAAAGTAACTCTTGAAATTTCGTTTACTTGGCGATTCACATCTCAGCAGGATATAAAAATTGTATTTTACAGCCCCTGTAAAATCGTCTTCTCTCACAATGATGCAATCACAATGACGTGAAAATGTCTCTGTAATAGCCGATCGAAGAAAAAACGATTTTGAGTATTACGGAAATTCGCGCGTAGGAACATTGTTTCGCAATCAAATATTTTATTCATTCAAAGAGAGAGAAAGGAAAATTAATTCGAACTTCAATAATGGAAAATAGACTTTTGTCCTGATGTATGAAGCAATTTTTATATTTTAATAAAAAAAATCACTGAAATATGAATGGATTTAGAAAATGTGAAAGAAAAATAAATTCTTACTTTATAAAAAGTGTAAACGTAAATTATTATTAAATGCTATTAATATAAAAATATTTATCACATTTAAAAGGAAAACTTGATAAAAGAAAGAACATTTGTCGAGTTTCTGAGAAGTGATTCTTTTTTAATAAAACTTATCGAAATATACCTATTTGAATTTGTTTTACGCGATCAATTCACTTAATTTACAATTAATAACAGAAAAATGTAAAATAGTCTTTATATAATAATTATAAAGACAGCAATAAACGAAATTCTTTCTAGTAAATTGTTATATAATTTTATATAAAACGTTCTATGTTAAGAAGAAGTCACATTTGTAATTAAAAGATTTTTTGAAATTTCTGAAGATGGCTCAATCAAGCAACCAAAACATGTCAAGATTTCGAATTTAAAACAATAGGTTTGAATATCGAACTCATATAATTATTATTTAGATATATAAAATAATTTTACGCAATAAGTTCTGCGGTTAGCTCTTTAAAACCTGTAACCCTTATTTCATTTTTTTAATTATTATTATTATTTAGAGCCTTTTATATTATTGTATTAATATAAAATTTTAGTTTTTGATAGTTTTATGGGGCGATTTTTTTTCATATCACTCTATTAATTAGTCGCACGATTTTAAAAACTATAAATCGTGCAAGGAAAATTTGCTCGATGAATTACGATCAGTTGTGCGTTATAGTAGTTGTTTGCTTAATAGGCTGAAATTGTACGAATATTTGTGCCGGTCGTTTGTACTTTGGGACCAAAAGCGGTCGACTAAATCTCGCCGTATTTGAGCCAATTCAAAATTGAAAGTGCAGGCGCACGTAGCAGCCTCTGCGAGAGGCGCGTGTATATACATTTCACAATAGCGGATGCATTTATCACGAGCAGAAAACTGCGCTCTTGGTCGTGCTCGAAACTCCATAAATTCCCCGCCGTTAGTGGAAAATAGAGAAGGGGAAGCATCCAAAGTAGAGAAGGAGGAGGAGGAGGAACGAGGGAGAATCGACACGTCGGAAATCTATTTCTGGGGAAAGAAAAGCCGAGCAAACTGTTACGCGATTAAATCGCGAGCTGCCAGTAGTAGAGATCCTCGAAATTCACGATCGTTTGCTTTCGATTTAAAACGGCCAAATCTCGTCGACAAAGATGTCTCCGTCATAGTTCTTCTTCTCCTGGCTTTCTCTAGGCCAGGAAAAAAACGCGTTAACGAGGGACTGATCTCTCCTCGAAGAAGTAAAAAGGTTTACGTGGCTTTAAAGTTTATGACCAGTCACATAGACAAAAAGTGAGCGATGAGTTTTTTCTGAAACAGTGTTTGTGACAGTTCAAAGGGGTCTTAATATTCAGAATGCATGTGATTTTTTAATAAAATAAAATATGCACAAAGCGAAATAAAATATATCTTTAGGTGCTTGAATTAAAATTTATCGTAACAATTAAGGAAAATATATACATTGAAACAAATATTCTAATATTCTAATGAATATTCTATTGCTCTAAAAATAAATGATAGATATTATTTCTTTTTGATTATGCTAATATAATTATTTGCATTATTTGCATTTGTAATAATTTTATGATTTATTCTTCAGATATGCACATAAAATATATACAATAACCGCGGGATATACATACAATATTTGGCAGGGAATCAAGTTTCGAATAAGTCATAAATTTCTGAATATTACACGTAAATTTCCGTTGCTCTGTATATACTTTTTTTTATTTTCTATTAGAAGATCTGACGCAAAATTCAAAAATAAAACTAGATTTCTTTGTAAAGTGAAGTGCATCTACTATTTACGATGCCATACCGTCGTCCATTATCCAGAGCTCCTACTGCGTTCCATTAGTCCCATGTAACTAACTTCTTCAGCCAAGGATTTCACGCTGAACCGTGCTTATAGGATCAAAAGATTAGGTCCACGCGTTACGCCCGATATATATGAAGTGCGCGACGGGGGCAACTTTAAACTTATCCGCAAATCCGGGAGAAATTTCGTTGTAGCGCCATCGATTTTCGAGTGCTAAAATGGTATAATTTGACCGATAAAAATAGGCGAGAAAAAACGAAATAATGGAAAAAAAAATTGGAAAAATAAATCGAGAAAAAAAGGAAAATAGAATTTACATAGTCAGGATGACCAGATAGTAGTGTGCATTCTGCGCATTATTTCTTCCGTAATTTAAAAAATTTCTCCGTCCTAATATTGAAATATGCCAAAAGTATGCGGCTAGAAGATTACGTAACAAAAAAAAAGAAATTGATTATCTGCAAATTTTATAAATGGTTATATATGGCATTTAAGCGAACGGTAAGGTTGACAAACCGACAGCGCGAAAAACTCGTAACGACGAATTGCAGCTGTATATTTGATATAGGGTTTCAATATTTGGACGCAACTAAATTGTAAGCATACGCAAGTGCGGAAGCGATACGCGTCTAAAAGAGAAATGTTGTCGTTTCAATCAAAACCGACAGACAAGGGTAGATGCATCGTCAACGCGACTGACACAACGATCCTCAATATTGCTAAATTTCCGCCCATTGACGACCGTTTGTGTTTGATAGCTATATACCTAGATAGGCGTTAATCTTGTTATCACCAGTCAACATTCATCCGAGACAAACTTCAATTGTTTCTTTCTACATATTAGTTTTTTGCTGGGGAGGGTTCGGTGATTACATATCAGTATCCTGTCGATACGTTACTAAAATATTATCGGATAATAGCAATAAATATTAATTAATCCATTGATTAAAGATTGAATGTAGATGTACCTTTCGTCAATTTTGCTACATATATTCAAAGTTTATTTCCTGTTTTATTATACTAACAAAATGAGATTTTTGTAGAATAATGAATAATATTTAAGTATCATTAATTTAATTAAAGTATCGATGATACATTTGTTAATTATATATCAGTATATTTGGATTGCACTTGTTATATCAAAGAAATAAAAAATGTCATCAACACTTTAATTTTTAGCTTTTTTGTGCCGTCACATAAAAATAATTCAAAAATTAATTTAATTGTGATATGAAATATTAAAATTTAATAATAAACTGAGCGTATATTTATTTTTAAAATAATTTATAATACATACGCTTAAATTCCTTTTCGTCATTTTTTATTGCATTTTCGATTAATGCCGCTCTGATGCATTATTAAACTCCTATCAATCTCGATTACCATCGCTTGAAAAATTTCAATCGTAGTAATACAAGCGAACAATAATGCTAATGTACCTTCCTGTTTGTATTTGCAATCAAATTCGTAATTATGTACGTAACTCGCAAACTACTATTTGTCAATAAATCATAATATTTGTCGACTCATTTACGACGTTGAGTAAACTAGCTCGTGACAAATGACGAAATGAATGTATATTTTTCGCTTCTTGTAAACCAAACATATTACATTTAAAGCACTATTTTTGAAACGAAAAATGATCGTTTTGCACATTGAAAATTTTAAATATCATTCATCTACGTTCGAACACTCTTCAATTTATTGAAAATGTCAAATTTTATTTGTTACCCATTGTTGATTATTGCATTAATCGAAATAATATTGATTACTTTATTTGTAACAAGTAATACAGCTGTGACATATAAGTGATGCAAAAAAATTCTTCATTTGTTTGAAATTATATTGGCGTGATTTTGTCAGATCGTTTAAGTGAAGTGACTCGTATGGACTGCGCCGCATATTAACCGTATAGTCATTTGCTTCCATTTAATTTAATTTCGTACCGTCTGTAATTTTGAATTCTTCGATCTCATTGTTGTACGAGTTATGAGATTAAGGGTCAGCAATACACCTAGGCCAGCCATCTTGGATTATGACGTCAGAAGCGGTGAAATATATGCGAACGATTCTTGCGATTTACGTTCTACACAAACGACTTTATGTCGAGTAAACCGATACATCATGGTTTCCCTGGAGAAACAGTGAATTGTACGGAAACAAGACATCACACAAAGATATCTCGGAGAATGCAGAATATTTGTTGGGGATTATTACATTATGCTCTTAAAAACTGACGTTTGCTCGTTCACGCGAGAGAATTGCCTTTAGTTTAGAAAATTGATTAATATTCCTGTAGTTTCGAGGCCGAGTGCGATGTAGAAGGCGTTAATGTGTCACAAGGTTGGCAGGTTTCACTTGATAATGTAAAGTGCAGAGTTTCTATATTCACGAAGACCCTCTCCCGTAAAATTAATTAATAACGCGTGAAACAACTTTAGCTTATCCCAACAAATTTTCATGGTCCGTATAAATTTGTATCGATTTTATTCTTGTTAAGGATACTTTTATAACAGTTTTAATGCGAATATATCAGTTCTTAATTATACATATACGCCAGCAATATTATAAAGATTAAAATGAATGAATGATAATTTTCCATATTATGTTTCCTAAATTGTGTAAAAACTGGATAGATTGCTGAAGATATAATTTTTTACAGAAATTAATCATAATCGAAAAAAATGCGTATGTAAATAAGTATAGAAAAATATTTTTTATTTCGAGAAAAATTGTGAAATCTTAACATTTTTATTATAGAAGTAGAATTTAAAAGACTTTAATTTGTACACGAACGGGTATTTTTATAGATAATTGCAACGGAAATTGTAAAATGTAGTATGAAATGAACGAATGAAATGCGTTGCATCGTATGAATGTTTAATTCTACGTTGCATTTACTGTAGAAAGCGTTATTTTTTTAGCTATTTTTTAACAAGATAGAATAAATAAATATAATTGTTTTCGCTTTCTACAAAATATGTAATTAAATACATTAAATTTATTCTGAAAATAAATGAAACACATTTAAATTAAACTTCTATTTTATATAGTTAAATATAATTCGTGACTCTAACTTAACAAATTTGAAATATTAAATATTATATTGAAACAAAAGACATAGGTTTAAAAATTCAAAGGTCCATATTTTACTTTTATCAAAAAAATGTATTTATTAATAAAAGTGGAATATAAATATGGACCAGAATATGATTAACGTTTTTGAATAAATATTTTTTAATGTTTTTGAATGGCTAACACTATTCTTGAGAGAGGGGGGAGAGGGGGGAGAGGGGGGGGAGAGAGAGAGAGAGA
>NW_012130075.1:613476-637423 GCF_000143395.1 Atta cephalotes
AGAGAGAGAGAGAGAGAGAATTCTTTATATAGAAGTTTCGTAAAAAAATACTTATATGCTCTTTTTTAATTATTGAGCTAATACAATAAATTATTAGAATGTTGCTATTATTAGAATGCAATTGTATGTTTAATCTTAGCCGTGGAGGAGAGAAGAGACATTTCAAGATTCTAGTATATTACTGTACTTCGGTACTATACTCCATCGGGAATGATATTCGACATTTGCAATAATGCGGCGCGAGATGTTGGAATTTGCACTGTAAATTTCAAAGGCTCATTTCGATGTTCAAAGGCGTGTCGTCATACATTATTGCAATGGCGAATATGCCGCCCAAGGGAGTGCTGCTGCATCGGTATCGCAATAATGCACGTAGCTACAACTTTCGACATTATTGTAATGTTCCACCTTCGTCTACTTGGCTCACATCCACTTTCTTCGTATTCCCATAAGGAGGCAAACCGTTGATTTTAAATATTAATGTTTATTATGAACATTTATGTAATGTTCCATTGTGAACGTATGCTCTTTTTGCTTTTGTGAATGTATATCTCTAAGGTATTCTACAAGACAAGTTTAGCCAATGCAAGTCTGTGAAATACTTTGAGAACTGTGGAAACAACAGCCAAGAAGTGCATGCACTTAGCTTACTGTTAAGTTTACTCTGATGTATCTTCACGAATTTATAGAAAATTTTATATAGAGTGTCTTGAATGTTACGAAAAAGGAATTTTACAAATTACAATAATGCATTTCTATTTAATTGTAATCCAATCAAAGCTTTAATGAATGTAAAATTTTACGTTAATCTGAACTAAATTAAATATTAAATTGGCTTTCAAAACTTCATTTGTGCGCAATCAGGCATTACTTCGTATAAAATATAATAACTCAATATATAAGTACTCAAAAGAATAAAAAATAACACAATTTTTACAATGTTTAGGATTCAGAGTTATATCTTATATAACATTCTACTATAACAAAGGCAGAATAGAGGAAAGATGGTCATAAAACTAGAAACGTCTCGTTAGTGTTCGCCAAAGTTTTATGTACTATGCATTTTTCAGGCCTGTGCATTTTCAAGGATATTTTCCTTGAAGCACATATCTGGTGGAATAAGTCCATCGCATAACTTGAGTGGAATTCCTGATTACAAATATCATGAAAGAAATTGGTCGCTACCGAACGACCATTCCGTTCAGATATGAAAATTTTTATTAGAGTTCAGCATATTACGAAAAGAATGGGGCGAAAAGTATTACGAAATATTTCGCGAGCGTTGGAATAAAACATTTACGATGATTATGAGTCTCGTCTTTTTTTACTTACACATAAACAGTAAAGATTAAATTAAAACAGAATATATTTATTACTTTAGCTTGTACAATTTCTTCTCTTATGTATGCATTTATATCTTATAATTAATGGCTAACTACATCCGGTAGATAAATATTACTAATTATCTAAATATACATTCCTTTCTTATCTTTTGTATCTTAAATATTGTAATATCTTTCTTAAATAAGATCTTTCTCTTTAAATCAATTTACAATAATATCACATTTATTAATTATTGCATGATAATCTCATGTAAAACTCTAACATTTTTCCGCTTTTCTTCTAATTATAATAATTAATTTTCTATACTTATCCTACACCAAAAGAAAAGATTGGCTGCTGCAGCAAATTAAATGGTAAAATATGAAATTTTAATTGGCTGTAATCGATTAAAAATATTATGCCATTATTCAGTCAATCCTTTCTTTCAGCTTATGCTTGAATCAGTATAGATTAGTATAAGCATAAAATTTCGCGAGTGTGTGCAAAATATTTTTCTGAAATACAGCTCTTTTCAATGAATGCCGATTAAACTTTTCGTCTATTTTATAAATAGGAATATTAACCCGAGAATATTTTAATTATCTCACTTAACACAAGAAATTCATTAGCATTGAATCTTGGATAAGAATAAATGGTACTCCAATGCCACTGACTTTTGCTTTTGTGCTGGATGGTAAAAGGGCTCAATCAGAGTACGGAGATACGGTGAAATTAAACAGCCCGTACTGCGGCAAGTGCTCGGTCGCAAAAGAGTTAAACCGTGCGCATTGCATATACGAGTGCATCTCTATTCATCGTGAAAGCAGCGAATACGAGCGATCGTTACGCGGTCGGTTTCGTGGCACACTTATAATGCGATCGTGAATGCACAAGTGGTTGTACATTCTTTTTTTTTAATGATATTTGTTTAGAGATCTGTTTACAGAGCTGGCACACAATTAGCAGACAAGTAAGATATATATGCCAAGCAAAATATTCCATCGTAATTAAACTCCCGCTTTCTTCCCTTTGACGTGATAATTAACATTATACATTTTGTGGTGGCGACGGTTCCAGTCTCTCTTACACGTACGCGATGCATATAGAATATTAAATCTTCCAACTATGTGGAAACGGCGAGGTGTGCAAACATTTTAGCGAAGAAAATAACGAGAAAAGGAATGACGCAACTCGTATGCGTCGTCACGTGTTCCGGTTTATTTCGAGTAAACGAATTTGTTATATCTTATTCATGGAATACATTAACTCACCGTCAAATTGCAGCTCGTGTCCTCAAATAATGTGCGCGGCGTTTTCATTCTCGTTTGCGTTCGCTTATTTTCAATTCCTCCCTCTAAGTACTCTACTTTAAGAAATGAGTCGCGTGTCGAAGCTTGAGTCAATCGATCACGTCGTGCGAGTTTCTTTCCTTAATTCTATAAAACTTATGTGATACATTACGTCATACAGTCGGAAAATTATCTATACGCGTGTAGCAATTGGTGATGGATTGCTGCGAAGTTGTTAAGTTCCAGACTTATTGTTACACTTTTAGTTTAGTCGCTATTTTATTTGAAGCATGTTGCCAAAATTAATTTTAATAAATTGACGTCGCGCGCAAAATTTAAGAAACACGATTGCAAAATATATTTACAAGATTATTTAAAAATTTCTGAATATGGAGAATTGCAAAACACCGTGTTCTTTACATATGGAAGCAACAACTGAATCGATCGAAAAATATCGCCTGGTTTCCCTTCGTGTCCATTATAAATTTTGAGAAGGAGAGATGAACACGGTTAAAGATTGATCGACCATATGGATAGGATGTTGCGCGATCGTAAATTCTGCTCTGTTAACTTTGCGTTTAAATCATTCGCGTCAAATACAGCGCCCAACGTTTCTCCGAAAAAGTCTGGCAGATAGATCGAGCAGTTGCATAGGACTCAACCTTGCACGTTACTTTTCATGTACGGATATTTTATCGTTGTGCGATATTTTACATTTTCCACGGTAACAACCGCTCTCACGATCCCTTACAATTGAAATAAACATTCTTCTTCAGCGTGATCATGCATTTGTCTTTTAAAATTATTTTTGCTTGAGTAATATACCTTATCAAGTTAGCATGATGCTATTTGACACATTGTATACGATACACGATACAGGCAAATATAATTTTGTAATTAAGTGTATTAATTAAGACAGCGTGCCGAAGAAGTAGTTTGCAAGAGTTAATTGGATATTTTATAGATACCCGCGGGGCGTTATCGAGAAATTATCGTAGAAAGTCTGTGAAGTAATATTATTACACTTTAGATAACAATTAATTTATTTCGAATGATGCCAATTTTAGTCTCGTATCACACCTGATTTTGCAATGTACGTTTAACAGAGATTGAGTTTAAGCCCGCGTTGATCCTGGGCTTAGTAAAGTCCGCGAGTAGGTTAAAATTAATCTCGTACGTCTATACGATTTGATATATTATACATGCCGCTAATTTAGCTAAGTTCGCGCAAGATTCCAAACTTTACTGTTAAATCATGTAACTAGACATTTATCGGGACGTACACAAACTAGATTGAAGAAGACAAGTTCTTATTAAATGCATTCAGCACTAAGTTAAATTTAATTAAACTTGAAAATTGTCGTGTGAATCGATTGATGCGTATTATGAATTTTTTTATAGCGTTTAATTTATCTAATATTAATATTATTTCTAAAGCACTATTAACAGTGTCATGATTTACATTTGCAATTCGTTTTTTTATTTATTCTTGAAGTCATTTAGTTAGTAGAATGCAAATCACATATCGACGAAGCCTTTACATATTTATATATAAATATATTTTTGCATTTATTATTTATTAGTCATAAAACTATTTTTATGTTTCTCTTCAAAATACATCTATTTCTAATTATATTATCTATATTTAATTACATTGACTATTTTTATCTCTCTTAAAAACTTTTTTAATTATAAAATTATTTGTATTTTTTTGAAAATACATAATTCTGTGTAAAAGCATACATTATAAGCGAGGCACGAGAGCTACGTTAGGAATAATTTGAGTCATAAATCGTCATCCTTGGGAGAAAAAAGAAGGGATTTTTTGCGAAAAACGAATTCTTCGCTTTTAAATCAGGCATAGATATTTGCTAGGGAATTGAAGAGTCCCTTCCCTTCTTCTGAATAATTCCTAGTGCTACTGGTTTCAACATTATATTCTAGTATTTGCCCATTTACTTTGTCGTGACCCAAATACCTGTCTTCGTTTTGTTGTAAATTCGGTTTGGGAATAGATAGGTATGCATGAAGTTGATGCAAATCATCTTCGAGGGTCAACAGGTACCAGGTCAATTTGGGACAACCGAGAATAATTATGAGCGTTGGCAGTGATTTAGTGCGATGGATGGTGAATCCTATTTCAGGAGGCTGATAAAATCGCTTTTTTACGACAAATAATTGCATAGTGACGAAAACTGTCATCTTTTCCTTTTAAAATTTGCTCGCGTTCCGAACTTATTATACGAATTTCTCTTAATATTAGTTCAAGATAATAGGGCTTGCTCAACGACGAGAAAATATTTTATCTAATTTAACACGATTATATTCCATTATAATAATATTATGTTTATTATGTTTAATTAAAAATATTATATTACTTTATATTTTATATAATTTGTTTCATTTTATATAAGATCTTTTTATGGAGAAAAGGATTTTACTGACGAATCTAAAAATTTAGCTAGCTAGATACAGATCTGAATATAATTTTTAGACTCATAATTATATGTATGACGTTCAAGCATAATGAGCAACGCAAAAAGTTATGACAGTCCAGCAACCAGTTTGAGCATCCTACATAATTATTTTGATGGTTTAGTAAAATTATTTTCATCTGCATTAAGCTAAATTTTAAAATATTTCAGCAAAATGTTTTATGTTGTCAAATTATAATTTTTAAAAAAATATCTTTTTACATTGGAATACTTTATTTAAAACTACTCAATTTAAGAATACAGTTGATGTTTTGTATCTGAGCAGCATTCATCATTCTTTGCACGATTATCTTCGCAAAAAGGAATAGAATCGGCGTACAGTGTACAATGGTAATTAATGCAATTTATTTTGGAATGCACTAATTCAAGCGAATTCTCTCAATTGCGGGACCCGTATTATTCGACCAAACCGTAGAAAATCGATACAATGGGACGTCGTAAAATAAACATTATTTATTGTGTGAAACATTCACGAAGGCTCAGCACAATGGGGATGAAAAATATGTATTTCTTTTGCGAGGAAGCTGAAAATCTACACGCACATATCCTGTATTCAATTTTGTGATGTGAATTTTACAATATCCAACATAGTGAGCCTCTTAAACCGTACATTGGTATTGTTCTACATTGTTTCTTATCACTTTGAACGCGTCTAAAGCGAATCTCGTCGAGTTTAGATCGCTTGCGGACATTGCAAGGTATTGGTGCAATTTCGGGACGGTCGTGTTCGAAGATTATAGAGATGCAGTAGAATACTAGCTACAAGATCCGAATTTCATGTCAGTTATGAAGCATCGCGGTTAGAGCAAAGCATCTTTTGTAACGTGCCAATCTAATTGCTACACTTCTTTTTACATAAACAATAAGAGTCTTACTGGACCGTACATTTGAAAATTTAACAATAATAAATTAAAGTAATGGTCATAACGGTCGAAGCTAGATTTTTAATGCTTAAATAATTCAATCTGAATTACTATATACACTATTTATAAAAAATAGGATATTCTTTATTTTATCTTTTTTTATCTTTTTTTCTGAAAGGTAAAGTTTTTGAAAATTAAGACACACAGAATGAAAAGAATAAAAAGAATTAGAAATAGAAGGAAGCAACATTGTTTTCTAAAGTTTAAATATATTGTATTTGAAGTAGTTAATAAAAAAGAACAATTAAAAGTTTTCGTTCTTTTTGAAAAGAAGTAGGAAAATTTTGAAAGTTAGAGGAAAGAAGTGGCGAGAAAAAAGTACAGTAAAAGAAACGAAAAGCATTGATATTGCTTGCATCTGTATGCTTGCGCGTCTTGCGCGTGACGTGAGGAATGTAAAGAGCGTTCTGTCCATATGTATTGCATGTCGCGTATCGTCGTAATATTAAAAAGGGAAATTGCAACCTGTACGCTCGAAAGATTCGCTCACGAAAGTCGTAATGTGAACAAGTGATACCCGCGAGGAGAAACTTTGCCAACCGACCTTCTAGGCCCGACACTGAGGATTCTCTGTTTGCGAGTCAAACTTCCGGCGCGTCGTTTGCTCAAGGTAAATGTTAAAAGTTTCATTCGTGCGTAAGAACCTCATCGCAAACGGTGAAATAAAACGTACAAACTTTAAATTAAATCCGACGGGACATGTAGATCCGACCTTGCCTAGGCATACAACGTAGAAATTGGATGGCGAACTCTGCCAGGATTCTCGCGAATAGAACACAGTTTCTGCAATACCCAGGTGTACGTTAATCTTGATGTATCTTTTACAAACCTCATTTAAGATGGGACTTATGTGATGAAACTAATAATATCCGCAAGGACAAAATCTTGTTGTTGCATGAATTTCAGAGATATCCGATGTAAATTGGATTCTCGACTCTCGTTGGCTCTTCAGCCGTTCAAGCCGTGGCGCAATTCAAGTAGTAAAAGATATTGTGCGTCAGACAGAGCGAGAGAGTCCGTTTCATCCGTCCGCTGCGTTCTTGTCTTTAGTCTTTTTTTCTCATCAATCGAACACAATATAAGGCGTGAACTGAATCGAACGTGGACTATTGAATTGTGGGATAACCAAATCTGCATCAATATTAATTATCCGCATTGACAGGAGTCTATATTTATTGGCGAAAACTGACTACTACTGTACTACTCAGGTTACGCTTGACTGACCTTTAAAGGCTGCATCTGTTGCCTGGTTTCAGTTTAAAAAATATACATCTGAATGTTATATTGAATCGATTTACCACGAATTTTAATTGTTATGTGGAATGATAAAATGAAACGTAAAAAGATTAATAGAATGAAAACTAAGAAATCTTTATAGAGAGAAATAATAAGAAATTTTAATATACACAAAGCAAAAGTTATAAATTTTCAATTTGAGATATGTCAATTTATGATATGCAGAAAATACAACAATATAATAATATTGTTAGAATAAAGTCAAAAGTAATAAAAGTACTTGTTTGACGTTCGCCACTGACGAGAAAAGCGATTTCAAGGTTTAGAATTTGGCGATGTCAGTTTATCGGAAATTGCCCTCGTAGATTTGCTACAACTTCTACGTGAAATTGTAAAACTTCAATCCACTTTTTACGAATAAGCGAAATCTTCCAGCGTGACCTAGATTGTTATTGACGTAACATCAAGCGTTATTGTAACGGCCCTGTATGACCAGTCGATCACGAATATTTTTTACGTCAACACGACGCGCTATATCAGCGCGACAAGGATTAAAATTCTGCGCATTCGTCGTCACACAAGCATGATTGCGATTTTCAGACAGCTACCTACTAGAGTTCTATCACGATTTTTAATTTTTGCTTTTTCTCAGTTTTTCCTCACTTGATTTTCTGTTACTTATAATGTTTATTGTAGGATTATTTTTATTCATTTTCAAACAAAATATTATTTTATTTTTTTTAATTTCTACACTATTGAAAATACTGTAGAAATATTTTATAATTTTGCATTGCAATTCTATTCCGATAGTGAAACTACAATTTTTCATTAAGATATAAACGCATATTTTAAATTTGTATTATTTTCTACGTATTCTCTGCAATAATGAGCAATATTCAGATATTTAATCAGTTTTGCAAACAAACAATTTATATATCACAAAAATACAAAGCCAATTATGGACAATACAGATGTCTATGCGAATTCAAATTCTTTATCAAATAACAAAAATTATAAATAATTAATTTAATTAATGTGTTATTTAATAAAGAATTTGAATTTGCGTACGAATACCTAATGTTGATTTTGATTGGCATTTGCGATCAATATATTCTCTAGAGAGGCTTTATTATTCTCGAATAATTCATATGTTACGAAGTAGATATTAAATAATAAACATCAGTTAGTTCAATAAACTAAAGTTAGTTCAAATGCATACGACAGTAACATGGTTGTATGATGATATACAACCTTATATATTCTACTTGTTAGTACAACGGAATTGCGCGCACGCAGCATGCCAAGATGATATGCAGCGGTATTTCAAAATGAGAGTTAAACGCTCGGCAGGTGGTTACTATGTGTTCCTATCAGATGCAATCGCAGCTCGTCTGTCATATCTACAACGCTGTCCATCTGATCCGGACCATTTAATCAAGAGCATTAATCTAAATTACCTCTGGCAAATACATATATTTGTCTATGCAGTTTATAGTAAAGGCCCTGTCTTCGTCATGTTGAAAGTGAAAATTAAATGTGATAGTCCTCAATCTAAGAAGCAGGTTCACAAAATTTTAATTTAAAAAATAAATAATTTCAATGATATATGAAAGATTACGTTTTTTTCTAATTTACTTCGGTTATATTAATTATTATCTTTTTTATATGTAAAGGTTGCAGTCTTTTTATTTAAAATATATATGACGAATTTTACATTTTTACTTTTACGTACAATTTAATAAAGTCTTGTTAACATTGCTTCTGTTACAAGATATGTGTACGATTCGATGTATTCTACCAACGTATCGGCTGTCTAATCTTAATTAGGGTCCTCCTATTGTACGGGCGAGCTCGGTAAATATAGTATGTGTGCGTCTAGTAGTGATGCTGCTCGTGTTCAACAGCCAAATCTGGATCAGCAACGTTTATATGTACCGAACCATTTACATGTCATTTTGCATTTCATATAGTTAAGCTTTCCCCTTTATTAGTGTTATTATTATCATGTGTGATGAAGAATATAAAATAAAGTGCTGTAAAAACAGATAAGATATTTTTTTAAATAAAATATCGCGTGAACCATTAATATTTAAAACATATATTAAATAAAATTATTTCGATATTGAGAAGATCAGAGATTGAGATGTTTTATCATTTATGATTAGGTTTCTCTTTGAATTATCCTATTTATGACTTGTCGATCACGGAATAATTGCTTGGGCAACAGAAGTGAAGCTTCTGCCCGAGATGTAATATATATACAAGAAAATTACTATCGCGATGTAAAAGAAAGTCGAGTAAGTATTGGACGATGAATTCGTGCAGGAATACATACTAAGAAGCTCGCCGGGCGTTTGAATCTCACTTTGATACGCTGGATGCTGCGTCTGACGCAGACGGACTGTATCTACCGGGACGTAATTTCCCTCCAAGATACGCGGAGAAGGCAATAAAAACTGACTTCTCGCAGGAAGATCTGTCGTTGTTGAACCAACCGCAAGAATACATAAAAGGGGATAATATAGTTTCTAGAACTCAATGTTTGTTTTATTACAAAGGATGTTCTAAAACTATTGAATATCCGTTTTATCATGCATTCTTTGATTGAAATAGACAATAAAAAGATATCCAATGGTTTAAAAATACTGCGAATATACAGGAATTGAAATTATTTGCCAATGTTACAATAAAATCTTACAAATCAAATATATATGAGATATATAATTTTCTAATACAAGTTTAAATTTTATATATGAAATATATTTTGTATATTAAAATTGTATGGAATTTTATAAATACAAAAACATATAATAATAATAATGATACAAAATTAAATAATAATGTGTGACAAAAGTTTACCATTATACAATTATTCATTACTCATTCGTTATTATTATATTTACTAATAAATTATTTTAATCAGCACACATGAATTATTATCATTTAACATTAGCTGTAAGAGTCGGAGCTGTCGGCCCATTGTAATTTTCGTGAACTATTTCCATTATTGTACGCGATATTACCACTATTGTTTTGTGGCAAGTGAAACGCCATCGTCATTTGTGCGAGAATCCTCTCGGCTTTCTCCCGCTTTTTCATGGACTGTACATCACATTAACCGTTTTTCCTTCATTCTATCTCCTTCTCTTCTTGCATCTTACGGCTGAACATTCCCTCTCGTGCAATAAAAGCAAGTGGAAAGTGCTCGACTATATCTCAAGCTCCTATACGGTGTTCGTAAAGTACGTACGAGAAAAATACTAAGGAAAGTTTGCATCAAAAAGTAAGATCTTCTCTTAATTAATGAGGAAGTCTCTCTACATTTTATTTTTATGTTAAAAAAGATAAAAAAATTTAATTTATTATCTAACTCTCCGCAATGGACATGGAATTTTAACTCTTCCGTTAGGAGTTTCAATAGGAGTCTTCGAGAAAGGAAACAAATTTTTTTATTGTTTCGGATTATATAAAACTCTGAAAAAATTCTGATATATTTGTTAAAGCTTTAACGAATTTTTACTATCATAGAAATCGGTTTATTTTTTACAGATTTAAATTTATCTATTAAAGCTTACAGTTCGCAATTAAAATATCGATGGTGCCTTTAAACTGACAGAGGATTAACCCTCAGTTATCAAATTTCAGTCACAGTCACACTATTATCACACTAGTGCGAATTTGGTTTTTCCATTTTTCATCACGTGTAACTTTGAAACGAAAAAAGCAAAAATAATTCAATTATATAGGTTTTTGGAATAAAATTTTCTTGGCAACCCATTAGTAATAATAAAATTAAGCAAAAATATTTTATTTTATTGCAAAAAATTGTTAATTAAGAAAGCAATAAATTGAAAAGTTACAGCAAAGTGAAAATTTTGTTGGTGCGAATTCGCATTAGTAGTAACTGGGATTAACTATATTGTATTATTTACGTAAGCATATTTTTTCGTACATTTATTTAAGATTTTGTAGCAAACTCTATTTATGTATATGATTATATAAATTATAGTATTATATAATAGTATTAATAAATAATATTTTGCGCGCGTGAACATAATTCAATTCTTATTGTTTTTTGTGTATTCCGTTTATTGTATATTTTAACAGAGGTTAATATACAAATATGTCGGACGACTCTTTCGGTGTTATCACGTCGACTATGAATGTTATGTAGAGTGAAATTATTATAAATGTACACGTATATATTATGGCAGGTTTGGTGACATACAACACACAACGATGACGAAGTTCATGACAATTTATCAAGACGTGCGTGCGAGCGACATGTATCGCGCGTCTGCCGACGAAATCCAATTTTCTACTTGGACGTGGTTAAAACGATACAGCGATTAATAACGTCTCGGACAGCTTGAACGCTTCGTCGTCGAGAGAATGGTATTCGACAGTACAAATTCACCACCGCGTCCAAGTCGCGGAACTGTGACCGAGATAAATGTGAGAGCGCGGTGAAGAAGAAGAGATATTGTCCCGTCAAGAAAGTCAAGATAAAAATAACTGCCTGTTTCGCGAGTGCAAATCATCATGGCAATGTAATTCTCGAGAGTAATAGCATTGTTTAAAGCTCGATAAGACTAAAATTTTATTTATATTGTAGCAAGATGTCATATATCCCCTTTCTATGATGCAGTTATTATAAGGCATTATTTATAGGATTAAAAATCAGGGTCTCTGTTTCTCTCTCGTATATAAAACAATCTGAAATAGATAAGCGCTACTATTTCGTCGTTGCACAATTTGCAATTGTTCGTGTATATACAAATCTTAGATATGAAGTAATCCTTTTGCTCAGATAATTCTGCATCTTATCTCCTATGGGTTGTATTAGTTCTTTGAAGGTGTATTTAATTCCACTTGTAAGTTTCCCCTCTGAATATCCAACTCTGATTGCTAATCTTTCTCTTAAAGAAAGTTGCTGAGAATATCAGTTTCAGACTCGTTCCAATTAATGGAATTTAGTTTGGTTATTTAACTTTGAAATATATTAAAAATTTTAAATCTATCTAATTTTTCTCTTTCTGTTACTAATTTCTATTATTCCGACAATTTGAACGAAATATCTAATATTCTTATTAAAATATAAAATTATTGCTATAAAATATTACTTTATATTTATATCAAGAGACATGTCTCAAATGCATATTTTATATATTTTTTATATACGTATATGTTACATGATTCACGAGACTTGTAAGGTCAGAAAACACTAATAAGTATGTACCTTGAGATTATCGGATAATCAAGTTCAATCGATAACTTGATTTGTGAATTATATAATAAAAGCATTTTTATTTTTTCCTCTACATACTCTACAAGCGTATATTTTACGATGCGAAATCGCTGAATTTTACACTGAAAAGAAAATTTAAACCTTAAAATATATATTTCTTCGAATAATACTAGCAAATAAATATTTACTGAATACATAAATGATAGGTAAATTAAATTATAATAGTTTTTATATCAAATAAATATTTACATCTAGTAAATACATCTAGATTTACATCTAGTAAATAAATTTACTTAGAACTATTTCAACAAATATTTATTAAATTTTAGTATCTTTTTTTATACTTTAAGAGATGTTGTTTTAAAAGATATATTTTTAGGAGTCCTTCGTTGACTATTGGAAAGAAATTCTTTTGAGTTCATTTTGAATATATTATGCTAATTCAAAAAGAACTCGAGAATGTAAATACTTTTTTGAATTTAACTGGATCAGTTGTGTTATCTGGACATATTTCTTTGGCGTACATGAAATTTGCTTTTTAATCCGCAATTTTTTTTGTTGTTAAAGGGAATGATATATATCATGAAGTATGATTATTTTAAGCTCGTTTCGGACAAGTTTATATATACCGAGTGCTTTCAGCTGTGCGCACGTCATGAAAATTGAGAGAAAACACTGTCGTCGAGTATACTTTGAAGCGTATACCGATATGGTGGCAAATGTGTACGACAAAGGATATACAGCATACACAATATAAAGTATACATACCGTACGTATGCATACTCTTTGTTGCACTTGACTGCACTTATGCACTTCCCGGCATCATAACTGCGTTACATTATGCGTTTGCGGAACCAACGTAACACGATAAGGCGGTTTTCGCGTAATGGTATATCGTATATTACTATTAGAAAACTCGTTTCGTACCGTCAATGAAATATTCGTGGCGATATCATGAAAAATCTTTGCCGATAAAAATCGTCAAGCGATTCTTCGCGAATAACTCTTTTTTTCTTAATACCTAGCCTAGGACGAAACAAGACAGTTTCTAAGAAACTTTTTAATCGTAAAACTTTAATAAGTTGGTACCGGAATATAAAACGCAGCAATTTGTGGTTAGTAAAGTACTTACAATAAGTTTTCCAATTTTACTTTTCGTGCATTCCACTACGTTCTCGTTTCGTCTGATTTTTTTTCTACAATTGATGTTGTATGTTTTTAAAGAGAATCTCTTTCACGAGAACGTGTACTTGAATATAATAGTTTTGAAACTTATAATGTACTTAGATGACTATTTACGTTGAAGTTTTTAACTTTAACGTGCAGCGCATAATAGGTCAACTACTTTCAATTTCTCGCCAAAAGTCTAAAAGCGACTTTCTTGCGCGTAAACGTCCTTATTCAGGTGAATCAATGTGACGGATCATTATCGTGATTCTAGGACACACATGTCATATGCTAATTCCAATGCGCGTGTGTGTGTGTGTAATAGTATAGTAACCTTAGAGGTATCCACCCACATGTGCAGAGGTGTTTACCCGAAATCCAGTGTCTTCGGGCGATCGAGTAATACACGTTCTCGATGCTTTGACATATCAGAGGCCATCCATGCGTGTAATTGGTCCGAAGTCCTACCGACAGTTTATCAAGCAGTCCGGAAATGGATCCATCATATCTCATTAATCATAGTCACCTAATACGATAATCACGAAATATCATCGACACACGTTTAGTTCGAGCATGTCATGATTGATGTAATCTATACGACTTCGACATTCCCTTAAATGTGCGAACAGAACATTAAACATGTCTCTAAAGCTATTATAGCTCTACACGAAAATCTAATGCGGATATATTTTAACGCATATTAAATTAAAATATAAACAATACAGATTTTATTGTATAAGGTAGAAAGAAACTTGTTTTATATGTAAAGTAATATCTGTAAATATTTTTTATAATCTGTAAATATTTTTAAGTGAAAGAAATATGATAAAAAAATGTTTTGTGCAGATAGAAAAAAATTTTTTTAAATATTTTTTCTAATACATGGATTTCTTTGTATATTGTATTCATTTAACATATAAACATTAAAAACTATGTATTTGATGACGCGATAATATCTTCTGATTGATATTCATGGCGCAGATTCGTCGGCATTAATCTGTGTTTAAAACTTTGCTTTGCGCACGAAGGAACTATTTTCTGGTAGTTAGGATGAGCTTTAACGATTTACTTCAATTTTCAGTGAATTAGAGAGTTTGATTTAAGAACTTGATGAAATATGCATTATATTCTTTTGTATCAAAGGATTAATAGGAAAACTTGAAACTATTTACGAATGTCTCAGTGCCTACGTAATTCTATCGTCTCTAGGATTAAACTGTTACAGACGTGCTTCACGTATTTACGATCCTCGATCCTTTGTATAATTCGATCTTTTCTAGCATGCTTAAAACTTTAAATGGTACTAATTATAATGGCCGTCATGATTACATTTATGAAAGCTGATAAGAAAACTTCTAAGATAAAGCTTTTCTATTGCTTCCATTGAAATATAAAGTATTAGTTACAATTGCTTAAATTAGCCAACTGGAAATTGCCATATGGCGTTATTCTCATAAATTATATGTAATTATATATCTAACATTTAGAGTCAGAATAAAAACAGTAAATTGCTATTAATGAAAGTACAATGTATTTATGTAACAAAAATGCTATTCATGAAAACGCAATATAATAAAATGAATTAATGAAAATATTATTAATGAATATCATTAATGAAAATATTATTGTTATAAATGTTATTGTTATACATATATTTATTGTGTCAGTATAGCCTGTATAGAAAATTAAGATTAATATCATGAAATTATTGGCTCTGGATAAGGATAATATAGGGATGTTATAAAAATACATCTTATAATTATAAAATCGGCCCGGGTTCACAAGTCAATTTGAAATCGATTGATTTTTAGAACCGTTTGATTTGATATCTACTAGATATTCTATTGATCTTCAAAAAAAGATCGATATTTTATCGATACTGCATTGATAAAACGTCGATTTTCTCGATACAGCGTTGATAAAATGTCAATCTTCTTCGAAGATCAATAGAAAATGTAGTCGATATTAAATCAAACATTCTTTGTGAAAAATCAATTAACTTGATTTCGATTTATGAACCAGGGGAAACTTTATTGGATATTATAATATTAAGATTATATAATTAAAAAATTAATTAATAAGTCTTCTAATATATGTTTAATTTACTATAAGCCTTTACAGGAAACGAATCTTTTTAAGATATCTTAATTTTACGAAGTAAAATTGCTTTGATAAAATCATTGCCTATCAGAAGGATTTTATGATATTTTCTTAATGTTCAGAATAAACTTGTGCTTGAAATAAAATATTTACTTTAAATATCATTACTGTGACAGAAATATTATAATTAATGTTTGCAGAAACAGATACGTTTGTAAAAATCTCTGCGTTACTGTTTGCAGACTTTAAATTTATGTATAATATGCTAACATTATATCAAGGATTGTATATCTTAAACATAAATTTGATGCTTAACCTCCGAGTTATCAAAATACGATACTCGAAGACGAACTGCTAAAACTTCTAAAACTCTGGAAAAATCAATTTCTAAGTATTTACTCCGTCTATGTTATATAAGGCACATGAGATAAAGAATTTATCGGATTCACTTCTCGTCTACCATACTATGTTTCTTTATACCTGTTGCTTTATGAAACTGGAAGCCAAAAAAATCTTGATGCTTTATTCCATAACATTATTAATTATTACTCCTGTAATGTTACTATTTTATTGAACGTATGTCTTTGACGGATTAAATAGTTTTTACTGTCTAAATTTTATAGCAGTTTTAGCTTAAGTTTATATGAAAGCACGTTACTTTGAGAAAAAGTGTCTTACTGATAATTTATCGCAATTTCAGCGATATTTCTCATTAGTTTTAGCAGAAAGATTTATATATGTATATTATAATTTATATATGTATATTCTACTATATTTTTAAACAGAGTTTCGGCTGCTATTTTTTCAGTTTGATTTTTTAGTAAAAAAAATGCGGAACTCTTTTTATTTTTATAAGAAACTAGAATTGAATGAAAAATGTTACTGGAACTCATTATTTTTTTTATTTTAATAGAATGTCGTGCTAACTTCATAAATACCCAAAAGCAGTATAAAAATATAAAAGAGTTCTATATTTTTTAAAAATACGAAAAAATCAAAATGGAAAATATGGCATGCTAACTTCACGTATCTAGCATGACACTTCTCCTCTAAAAGTAAAAAAATAAACAAATATTTCTATTTTTAGTTATGTACAGATCCCATTAATACTATTCAGGTTCTATCAATATGTAATTTGAAAACAAAATTGCAACAATCATCAATTTTAATACACTTTAAGCTTGCTTAATAGAGTTTATTTTAATCAAGTTAAAAAAAATTATATAATAAAATTTCTTAAGAATTTATTAAGAATAGAATCACAACTTATAACACTAATTATAATAATTTGATGACGATAGAACAAAATAAGAATAGATATTTAATTTATTTAAAGTTAAAGGAAAGTTCAGCGAAAGAGTATTTGAAATAAATTGAATAGCTGAATGTTCCAAAGGCAATCCATGGAATTACATGTTTGCAGTCCAAGTTTGCATGTAATAATATTTGTATGTTTCCCGATATAGAACTTACAAAGAATATTATGAGTGTACAAAGAATTTCCGCTCGTAGATACGTAAAAGCTATACTCTAAGTTTATTTTTCGTATGTGCATTAAAAATTACAAAATTTATCATCAGCATACATGAACATCGTACAGCGTACTTTGAATAAGGTAATTATTTGTTAAAAATCATCAAGCTCCCTATATTTGTATTCGAATGTACTCTTTCTTCTTTTCGATCAAATGGGTCATGTAAAGGCAATGAACTGTATTAGGATATATGCACATGCGATAACTGAGAAAAAGTTTCACAATGTAATCAAACCAATATAACAGTACAATGTTTCTCTAAGCGCGCGCTCGTGTGGAACATTGGATTTATTTTCGTATTACGTTTTAAATTTTTAGTTACATATATATATATATAATGTAAAACATAATAGAAGATGATTTTTGCATAAAAAATTATTAATTTCTTTATTATTTATATTTATATTCTACGGTTACATTTTAATATTGATACATTGATACTATTCATATTATATATAGTGTTATCACAATTATGATTTTATTGGAATAGTTTCATCTATAAATTAACACGATGTCCTATTTTATTATATTTTAGCTAACTTTTTCAAGTAAAGTAGCTATAATTATTCGTAAAATATTAGTATTTAGAAAGGATAGACTTTCAGTAAATAATACGTTTTATGTCTGAAATATATTGGAATATACGATAACTATTGGAAAACATGCATTTTGTAAAATATTTCGACACTTTGCAGATTGCGGTTATTGAGAAAAATATTTTTGCGCAGAACCTCTGTAAAAGGGAAAAATTTTAAACTTTTAAAAATGTTCAGAACTTTCAATATTTGACTACCTTTGTTATGCCGTTTACTATTTGATTGAAGAACTTTTCTACTTTTGTTAGCAAATTTATTATGCGTTAATAAAATTTATAACATAAATTTTTAGTTGACATTAGATAAGAAGTTTATTGATAAAGTAATTTAGAAAGGTATACTTTCTTGTTATACTCCGAGATAGAAAAAATCTTATGAAAATTGAATTTTAATCGAATTGAACAAATTTCAATCGTAGTTCTTTTAAAGCTAATCAATGGACATAACTTGCAAAAAGGAAATTTCTCGGTTACAATTATTTTAAGTTTAAGAAGAAAATTAGAATTCGTTACATTACTTCCGCAAGAAAACAATATGTAATATTATATATATAATATATAATATTATAACACGTACATATATATATATATATATATATATATATATATACACACACACACATTATTTTCTTTGTATTATATTTGGTACAAGCGAATTTTTACAATATCCGAGATTTCATTTATCATTAATATTGGGATCATCATTAATATTGTCCGGAAAGTTCGTGCCGATGTTGAAGAAAAATTGAAACTCAGAAAATTTTAATTTAATAAATGTATACTAAAATTTAAATTGTATACCATTAGATTTTGTTTTTTAAGTAGGCCTTCGTTCAAAGACATTTTAAAGGTAAATTTCGATTGTTGTTATGCTTAAATAAAATAAAGTTTGTGCAGGCTCCTTTACTTAAATAATATAAGGTTTATGTATTTGTATCTAAAACTAGTACATCTATGCATATATTTATTTATTGTACTTTACATATTAAGAAAGTATTCAATGCAAAAATGTGAAATATTTTCCATTTCTTAAAAGGAATTCAATTGTTAAATCTGATATTCTTGGAAATTAGAAACTGCAGGTTCGTTACGAAGCGAACTAAAAGAGAAACGTTAATCGTTAACTCAATACAGACTGCCCGTAAAAGTCTCGTGACTGCAATTCGCTAGTTTTCGTCAGTGAATCGCGAACGAATGTGGCCAATGAGAGCAACGCAACAGGTATTCCGATGTAATACGATATTACTTCACTAGTCCTCAATTTGTCCTCGAAGTGGATGTAACAAGCTTTTCGGATGATTTTACAAAATTCAAAGAGTTTATAAATTGTTTCGATTATCGCCGAGAATTTCAATCGATAACAATCAACGCAATTGGTCGCACGAATTATAGAATAATGAAGCTTATCAGTTTATTCCGAGCTCTTTAACAATATAGAAGCATTATCTAATTTAAGCACAGATATTAGAAAAAAAATTAAGCATTAGAGCTATGATATATATGATATATCATAAAATTACATTATTGAGCTGTAATATTTACGGTATGAATATCAAAGATAAGACGCGTTAAGACGCGTTAAGACGATTAACTTTATGAATTAATAGCGCGTCGCTTAAGCACAAATATTGATAAATTTCTCAATATATCAATAAAGTTTTTACTGCTCCTTATATCATGTCAAGAAATAAATAAATAAATAAAAAATAGTAATTATATTTATACAAATTCTTAAAAAATATTTAAAAATTGTCGAGCTATTTTCTTCTTTTAAGATTTATAAACTTGTAAAATATATAGTGTTGTGATTACTACTTAATTATATATGTATAAATAGAAGATATATTAAAAAAAGAGATTATATATTTTAATCAATATTCTTATTTTTTAAATTTAATCTCTTGCTCTCTTTATATTAATAATTATAAACAAGATATTAATGATAGTATTATACATTACTATATTAATGATATACATATATTATATTATATGTATACTATAGTATAACATTGTCATCTTTTTAAAATTAAAATTTTTATTCAAAAAACGATTTTCTTCATTTATTGATTGTTTTGTTTTTAGATTGTCGAAAGATTTGCTGAATGATTAAATTCCATTTTCTAATTAAAGTAAGATTCTTAACATTCGAATGTTATGAGAAAATGCATGTGTTATTTGTACGATTGTCATAATAAATAGAGTTAAACGTCTCACTACGGAAGCAACATGTTGGCATATCCAATTCAATTAGATATAACTTTCATAAAAATGAACATACGTAAAAAATTTTGCTCAATAAAAAGTTATAAATAATAAAAAAAAACATTGAAAAAGCATTAAAAAAATAAGCCGAGTATGTGCAATATCTACAATGACCATACATCCTTTATTGTAAAGGACAATCTTTTATTTTAGATAGCTATCCTTTAGATTTATTTGTTTCTTCCAAACTTTGTTATCCTTTATTTTGACATTATGGGAAATTCTTTTCTAGCGTTCCAATGTCCAGATAATATTATATTAATAATGTGGTGTGAGCAAATTTTTACGGAAAATATTTTACGGTTTCATGGCATATAAATACAATTTGTCTTTGTTAATTATATTTCTTAATTTTTTAAATTAAATTAATTTAAACTAGAGATGTTTTCATTTTTTATTATTTCGAATCTTATTATTCCAGATCAAGGATTTTGTTCCAATACAGTCGAACCAATTTTAAACTATCAGAAAACTGCGCATTATCTCAATTTGATTATACTGTGCCATAAAGTTTTATAATGCACAGATTCTTAACAGTCACAAAAAAACTGATTTAAAAACATAGGAACAAAGGCCTAAAATTTTCAAATTTATCCTTTATTTTTTTTAAGAAAATTGGTCACTGTAGCAATACTGAAAAGGCATTTAAAAGTACTTTGTGTTTGAAGGGTGTATAACTCTTCTCATACGATCAGATTATACCGTATAAGAGACATTCGCAAGGCGCGCGGATAACGTTCCGGGGATGACAATCGGCATAACGATCATCGATGAGCCGACATTCACTTCGTTCCCGTCATCCTGCGTCCGTGCGGACTCATTCGCGGTATGAACGACGATTCCGACACAGATCATTGTTCGCATAATCGTTCGCACAGCATAAACGCTGATACGATCGTTATCACCGTGACGATTGTCGCGTGATGCGTTTCGCGTTTTGTCGCCAGTGATAATTCTAAAAGCCAATCGAATTGTCATCGCTCGTTTACGAGACACATCGTCCCATGTTGGAATTCGTTTAAAATCGACGTATCGTAATATCGATCAACGGATTTAAACGGGATGGAGAGTAGAGAGAAAAGCTGCTTTTTATTTCTGATACAAACTTTTCATCGAAGCATTTTGGGCTTTGTAAATCTACAGTTGGAAATATTTTGGAATAGCTTATAGGGAATGAACACTTTTAGTCTCTGGAGTTTTTAATGTCTTTTCAATTTATAACAATTATTTGTATTTGCTTTTTTCTTCGCGATGTAAAAATGTTGTGATATAAATGCGACTTTTTGTTGCAAATATATAGAAGAGAAAATAGTATTATGGCATCCCAGTTACATTTTACATAATAAACTTGGTTTAAATTTTAAACTTGACAACATTCATTAAAATGTCGAATTGATTTTGGACTCAAAGTTACGAAATATTTATTTACTTAAATACTATTCATAAAAATGTAGCGATTTATTGCATAATGATTCGAAGAAAAAAATTGAGTGATAATAACCTTCCATAAAAATAGCCTTAAAAAATTAATTTTGTTTAGAAAATAATATTTGATCACAAAATTAACATAAAAGTAAAACATTTTAAAATGTATGCAAATAAATGTATATATACATTCATATAACTTTTGCATATAAGCTGCACTAAATAATTTCATATAACTTTTGCATATAAGCTGCTCACATAACTTTTGCATATAAGCAGTACTAAAAATTTTAGTACTAAAAATAGTACACGCATACAAATATAACTATAAACATATAAACTATAGATTAATAGTAGAGCTAATCGATTATCAAATAATTATTTTGATAGGAAAACCTCCTAGAAAAGAGGCCGAGTAATCAGTATCCATAGAGGGCCACATTAATAAAATGTTATGCTATAGTTTAAATTTGTGTAACTCAAAATATATATAATCAAATAAAATGTTGAATAGCAAAGAACAACTCAAATATTCATGTGATAACACGCTCAAATTCAAGAAAAATGAGAAAGTGAGTGTAATTAAATGCTAAAATATATCTCAGAAACGTTACAAAATACTTAAAAGTAAAAATGTGTTATAAGTGCTGGCTATTAAGTATTGGTATATTAATGTTATGGTGTAACGGCGAGCTACTGAAATAATCCCATAAGTAATTATTAGGATTCTCTATATAATAGAGATATGTATTAAGGGAGGTCACAAGGAAGGTCTACCCTAGTATAATACCTACCCTGTCATAATACCACCTTCTCTAATCTTAAAGATTGTTCAGACAATTTAAACATATTGATTAAACTTAAAATATATTATTTTAGAAATATTGAATTTTTGTCTATTATAAAAAAGATGCTTATATGAATTTCATGATTTGACCACTTTTGTAATTCATTGCCTTGATATTTCCGCAAAGTAAATGTAAATTTATGTACTAGTTGATTGCAAAAGGTCAGGAAATCAAAGAGAAAATATATATTCTGTTTGCATTTGCTTTTATAGAGCTCTTGAGAACGTTCTTAGCTTTCGAATCGTTCGGCTTTCCAAATCGATTTAAGCCAATAGAGAGTAAAAACATGGAGGACTTGTGACTCGGTTATGTAATTTCCTGTTACAAATAGAATAGCAAAAGACAAGCAATTTCATACAAATTTTTCGAAATAGTGATCACGCAATCTTTTCCTAGTAGGATAAAAATCCATTGAACGAAAGGGACGATGGAAAAGGATAAAAGTTTACTGAAATTTATGCTCTTTCAACATCGTGAATGGGACAGTTTGATTTCCTCTCGGTTAGTAGCGATGATCCAGCCATTTCGTTTTTCTCTTTTCCCTTTTTATTTTTATTTTTTTTAAGTAAGCAAAAATCCCGCAATGCAGCAAACTATCGTTATGAATTTCCGCAAAGTTATTGCAAAATTGCAAGCACGATTGTGTTGGTCGTATATCGGATTACATCCATTTAGCGTAACCGAAGAACTCGAGATTAGATTAGTTAATTCGTTAATCGGCAAACACGATTGTGGATTTTGTGTATGATACGATTAGATGAATAGTTACGGTACAGTTGCGGGCTTCATGCATGAATACATCAGTCATTGTCATTCCCAAAATGGATTTCTCTCTGAGTTTGTGTAATCACAATTTTCAAATAAGCAGACATTTGAAGTATTATTATTACACCATATGTAATTATGTCAAAGACATCGAACAATAACTTAATACTTGCTATTACTATTGTATAATTGGCTACTTTAAATGTTTAATTTAGAGTTTGTAATCTCTCTGTTTTTGTGACACCTTTTGTTGTATAAAAATGTGATAATTTAAAAAAGTTGATATTAAATTAATTCATTTTGCATTGCAAGACGTACTTTAAGCTTAAGTGACGCAGGTCGGAAAGAACGGCAGTCTAAAACCGGATGGCGTGATTTCCTTTTTGTAGAACGGTGCGCCATGCGGTTGACGAAAAATGGGATGCGAAAATGTTAGCTCGTAAAACTTTCAACCGCAGCGGTCGCAGGTCGCTTCCAGCAAAGAAGCGAAGCCACCAGCCGGAGCGTCGAGTCCGCTTTCGCGCTGACTAATTGCTATGTTATAATTACACGAGGGGCTAATGCGCGTTTACGCGGACCAGTGCACATACACATACATATCTGGTCCGAGGCTACCTCTCTCTCTCTCTCTCTCTCTCTCTATCTACTTACTTACTACTTCCTAATTCTTACTTCGTACTTACTTAACCTTACCTTAACTTAACCTTTTACCTTAACCGTTTAACCGTTAACCGTTT
>NW_012130075.1:637443-647352 GCF_000143395.1 Atta cephalotes
TATAGTTATTAATTAACTACGACGGGACGGTACTAGTCGCGTTACGTCGGACCGACGTAGTCACACTACACATACATATCTCGTCGTACGGCGTACCTCTCTCTCTCTCTCTCTCTCTCTCTCTCTCTCTCTTTCTCTCTCAGTTTAATGAAACTATAACCATATGATGGCCGTTATAAGGTGAAGAATTAAGATACCAAAGCATGATCATAAATCTAATTACACAGGCAGTATCGTGGCATACCACTTGTAACGATGATGCGCGCGAATGTTGTAGCATCGCGCCAAGAGTACCACCAGCCAAGGCAAACACGCCTGCGCGACGTTAAGTTCTCACGTGTAATTAATTAAACGCGAGATGACAGACACTTCTCCGTCAGCGAGTATACAGTATACAGTAATAGCTCCTTTAGTTAGTCACACGTATTATACCACAGTATACCAGAAACTTCGGAACAATATACATAGCTCACATATCAGAAAATGTAATAGAGGCGTTGCAATGACGCTTGTTGCTTGTTAGCGGTGCACAAGAGTAGCGTAATCATGCACTTAGCGAGATTAATACGATATTGCGAGGGATTTTCTCTAAAAAGATGGATTTAGTTACGCTGACGATGATAAGGATTTTTAAACTGTTCTGTTATCAATAGCGCTGAATAATTTCCAATAAAGATTATTTTCTGTAGTTAATAGGCACATAATAGGAGAAAATAATCATAGTTGAATTAATATAATATGTTTGGATAAGCAAATTTTAGTAAAAATGAACAGAAATTCTGATTATTATAATTAAATATCTTGGTACGCAATCAAAACATTTAAATACATTTACCGGTTGGAATTTGGTTAGTATAGTATGTAATATAATACCCAAATGTTTGATTGTTATAACTATAATAAGAGAGCACGGTTGGATTAACGCGACTATGGTTAAAGGAATGTTGATAGAACTAAACAGAATTTCATAATTAAACAATTTGGTATTTTAACCAAAAGTTGTTATTTTCATCAGAATTAATTTCTTATTTTAATCAAAATTATGAATTATTTATATCATTTTATATTTCACCAAGTAGTCGTCAATATAGTTATTATATACATGCGTCAATAAATTCAATTTTTTGTCAGCACATGCTTTATCTCATTATTAATAGAATGTACGTAAAAATAATAGGCGACATTTGTTTATATTTGGTATGAGGCTACGGTTTTTTTATCTTCACTGTCTATTTAACACTCTGACATCCATTGCATGTGCATATTTAACATCAGTTTACAAACATAACATATCCTTCCTCTTTACGGCCTTCAGAAAATCTCTACATATGCAACGTTGTGCTGTTACACTTAATTACCGTATTAATGTCATTAACGAGGATATACGATAACAATGCAAAAAAAGGATTTCCATATTGATCCTATCAAGTAACGTGTTTGTTTACCCTTACTTGGACGTCATCGGATGCACAGGCGCGGGAGAATTTTAATAAAATCGGGCATACTCGAGAGGATCGAATGACGTAATGCTAATATTATACGATAGAGAGAGAGAGAGACTATCTTTTTATTGGCGATACGAACTTATATTCATGTATCCAGGTTAATGTCTCAGCTGTTGCTTGTTATCGATATACGTATTGTCGTGCTTCGGAGTTCTTGGATTCTCATATGCACAATATATACTATATATGTATATATTTATTAACACAATTGCCATTGTGTTGTCGCATGTCGTGAAAAGTGTCATGAAAAGTATCACAAAAGCAACATTTTTTCTGATATATCACGTCGTTCTCCTTGCGAGAATCGTGAAGCGTACGTACGATACCTCGAAAAGGGGCTTCTAAAAGCTCATCGTTAACGATAAAAGCATCGATAATGTACGGTGTGACGTACGAAAATACTCACGTTGCCGATAAGTAATCCAATATTACTTTACGAACCTCGCCTACGGAGGTCACTCTCCATAAGCGGACGTGAAATATTTTGTTGCTCCTACAGCAATTGCGCTAACCTACCTACTCTCTTTATTGACTTCTGGAGTTTAACCACGCCATGCTGCACTTTTAACGAATCGCAGCGAGCTACATACGTGCTCATTGCACCGACTTCTCCCTCGTCTGCAATCCCGCGACTCGTTTGTTGCAACTAGCGTTTTTGTTTTTGCTTTTGCGCACTGTGTATACACTAGGTTGTGAATTGTAAAGTCCAGAGGGATCGCGGAATGTTGAGTTGTTACGAGGATTTTTATTTTCTTTTACATACCTATACATACCTATACATATATATTTCTCTTGGACTATTCAAAATGGAAAAAGGCATTATATTGAATTTTAGGATTTTGAAATATAGAGATGACGGAACTTAGTGAAGTATTTGAGGAATAAAACGACAAGAATTTCTAAATCCAAACTCAAACAGAAATAAAAAATCATGACATAATAAAAAAAATGACTCCAAAATGATTATTAAGAATCATTTTTAGATTCATTTTATCATCATTTTGATGTTACTGATTTGTTGTTCTATTTGGAAAATATCAATTAAAAATAGTACAAAAATCATTATACATGTAATTTATAAAATAATATTTTGCATGCCTTTAAAATAAAAAAAATATTACGTATAAAATTCATGATATGTCTATTTTATCTTTTTGTTAACTAAATTTTACTGTGTGGGCAATTAGAAATTTAATAACTTTTTAGTTATAAATATCGTTGAAAATATTTTGTTTCCCATTTCATCGTTTTATATATTGTATATGCAAACTTGTTTGCTCACTGGATGACGAAACAATTCAATCAATTCATTCAATGAAAATAAAAATTTACACGATGTTACGCGTACAATCTCGCGTCATCGAGCGAAACACGATGTGGGTTATACGAAGCATACAATTTGGTTAGAGGATTATTAGGGGTTCACGCTACGTTCAACAAGTGTTTCAACCAACCTGAGCTTAGAAATGGCCCATAGGGAATCAATCTATGCACTGTTTATATGTTGATGACAAGTGTAAGGCCGAATTAATGAAACAATTTCGTTTCTTGATTGTCATAATAATCCACAAACTGAAAAAATTCTGATACAATATCCCGTGTTTATATTTTTGTAGAGTTCTATACTTCATAAAGAAAATTGACTATATTATATGAAAAATCCCAAAAGACAGATCTAAGTAAAAACTCACAATTTTTTTTATCATGTTATAGCAATGTTAGCATTACCAACTCCCTTGAATTAATTAATTTTGTAATTAATTTTAAGATATTAAATTTTATTGCTTAACAATGACGTTAAACTAATTTATTTCAGGATTAAATCCAGTTCTCTTTACCTGTAAAGATCTTCTGATATTTTTCGAAAACCATTTAGGACACAATAGACTAATATCCAAAGTTCTCAAACTACTCTCTGACAATAATTGTATAATAGTTTCTGTTCCAATTATCCCAAGCAAGGGGTAAAATGAATGTAGATCGTCATTGAGATCGAATTTACGTACGCTAAACTAGCTTGAAATAGAAGATCGTAATAGATTCATCTAGATCCACATTCAAATTATTGAGGCGTATTGGACTGTCAAAATCGTATTGAATTTTTGGGTGAAACTGTGCAATTTGGACGAGCATGAAAGTTAGTGTAGCAACATCTCTACTAAGGTATACGTTCGCTTGCCTCTCACAGACTTTACAGTCGAACGTTACCGCGCTCGCTTCTCGGGCTTCATTGAATTTTCGCACGTCGACCAATTTCGCGATATCTGGCAATTCTTCTTTCTGTCAATTCGTGTCTGTAATTGACGTAACGTATCAGCCGATTGCTGACTCTTATACACGCTGTCGCTTTTACACCCGTAGCCATGAACTGCAATGTGTAAAGAAAAAAATACGAAGAGCGTGAGTGCGCGCGTGTGACCTATTAAATTTTATATTCCATTAAGTACACGTGCAAATTTCACGTGGCATCCGATGGGAGGAAAAAGAGACACGTTCGTTCGCCAAAATTGTATGTGCTAGGATTCTCTCTTTCTCTTTGGAACGCGACGAAAATGTGAACGGCGCGACGGACTAAGGCGACGCGCGCGTTTAATGAAAAGCTGTGCGACAGAGGCACAAAGCTGCTGCACTCCCGGCTCACCCAGCTCTCGAACTTTTGCCAACGTTGCGGATGGCAGACACACACGGGGTACATAGCGTTGCCCGGAATTTTTCGACGACCTATATATGCAGCGAACTTTACGCGTTCAACTTTTTCGGAACATTTCGACCGGTTCGTTCTATTTTTGCGCAACGAGCTTTACGTCGATGTAACGCACGCGCGCGATCAAAAAAAGAGAGAATATATTGGTTTTTGTATATTAAAACACACGCAATGTTCTATGCAAATAACATTTTGTAGAAATAAGTAACAAAAAAAAATTGCTGCGTGAGTATTTTAGCTAAGTAAGATTTGATTGTATCTAAATCTTTTGATTTAAAGTAGTTAAATATGAATTAGTAGATATAGAAAAATTCTGATAAGAATTTTGACATTTTATATGAAGTTGTAGATAAATTTAATTTAATAGTAAATTTAATTTAATAGTAAATTATTTTATTAAAATTTATTTAAAGTAATAATCATATTTTAGATACTGCAATATTTCATAGCAGTTAAAGTTATCTTTCATGACTGCATTTAATAAAATTATGTTTGAATATACAATATTATTATGCGACAATATGAATTATAATTAATAAAAGAATTGCAGAGTATTCATTTCTTAAACATTGTACGAGCACGTACAATAACGAATATAAATACAATTAACAAAAAGTGCAAATTTTAATTTTGAAAGTAATTTATAATGATATCTTGAAAATTGTAGTACGAAAGATTCAGTAGAAAAGGATGATTATGGTCAGACCTTAGAAGTTGGTATATAAGAGGTTTCTTATATCTACAATTTTCTCGACAGTGACTATGATTTATAGTCGATGTGAGTTGCTGCAGGCACACTCTTACAGCCTAGAAAACACATGATGTTCGCACAATGCTCCCGAAATTCATTATAAATACATATGCAAGAGCATTATCAGTAGGGCGGCGTTGCGCTACATTGCACGTGTACACTTCATTATACGCGACCGTTTCGTTGTAATGCTGCTTCAACTGGTAGATGTAGTTCTAGAATCGAAACATCGCTGTCTCGAGATAACTATTCGTACCTAACTAAGAACGGGTATTTCGTGCAAAGCTTAAAATTGAACCCATGTAAGTTTCTTACTCCCGGAAATTGCGGTTTTCAAAGATTATAAATATACTAAACGTTCTTGCATTATCTTACGTAAAAGTTTAATTTTTTTGCAATATTTATAATTATTTATATATGCGACTATTATTAGATAGCCAGTATTGTGTTATTATTATTGTATTATTATAATCCTTCTTGAATATAAAAAATTTATATTCAAATAAATATATATTATACATTTTCATTTTAATATATATTTTCATATTCAAATATATATTTTCATTTTGTTTTATTGGAATTATTCAGTTCAGTATAATAATTTTATTTTATCGTATTAAAATAAAAACGATCGGCAGATTGTAATTTACTCTTTACATTAAAATTCTGAATAAGACGCGAACTATTTTGATGATCGGCAATAAGAGACTTAGAACGAGCTCGGTAATAAGATACTTTACTGTAAGGAGCATCGACTCAGTTTAAGCAATGTTTACAACGATTTGTGAATGTTGAAGGGACTATTTAATCATCGTTATATATATCTATGCTTGAGAAAAGAAGGAAAAAGGAGAATTATCGAAGAAACCCCAACGGTTTTGTTAAAGTGGAGTTGGAGGCATAACCTAATCCAATTCTGAAAAAGGAAGAAGTATACAACTTTTATAAAATTACTTTATATTTCTTGACGATATTGTGTGTCATTATAGTATTTTATTATTGCTAAAATGAAACGCCAAAATTATAACTCTGTAAGGATATAAACATCTACGGATAAAATATAAAATCTTTCTCCTGTGTATCTTATTTATGGTGTAGAAAATTGAATACATCATGTTGTATTATTAGCGGTTCCCCTTTAAATTCTCACAAGCGAGTTATTTTAATAATTAGTAATGAAAAATAATTAGCGCCTCGACATTGCTTCAGGAATTATGGGAGAGAGCAGCTGTTTCCGTATTCTTTAATCAAATAATTTACAGGGGCGCCTTAGCTGTTCTCTGGTTACCTCTCAGGTAACACGTTGTAGTTGCCTGTGAGCTATACCATAGAAATTCCTTTCGCATACCGTCTTCGTCATAAATTAGAGATCCACAATATCCGTTCGCAAAGCCACTTAAATCTGAAGAGGCTCTTCGACAGCGCCTTCGAATAACGCGGCGATATCTTTAGAAAGATTCCATATGATCCCAAATAAACGTCGTGTAATATTATTAATAATATTATCGTTGCACGATTTTTAGTCATTTACGTTCCAGATCTAAATTAATTAAATGTCTAAAAATATCATATTTTATCGCCATCTTGGAAACTTTGTGTATTCTATGACTATTTCTCATTTCTTTTCTTCAATTGCCACAAATTGATTTCATCCAAAGACAATTAATTTATATTTAACTTTATTTTATTAAAAAGAGATAGAAATGATCAATCTATAGTTGTAATTTAATTTACTTTTATTTCTTATTTTAAAATTTAGTTATGAAAGAGGACAAAGCAAAATTAGTGAATCAGTTAACATGAATTGTTTCTCTGTCTCTTTCTAATATAAAAAATTATTTAAACTACCTTAATCAAAGCAGCTAAAACTGGCTATACGCAGAGCAAATTTATTCACAATGGAATGAAATATGCCAGCATGTCTCAATTGTATTTCATATAATTGGCAGTAATTTGAATTATACTGCAGTATCTATAAGTTATATTGAAACGGGTTGGAAAAATAATCGCAAACTTTTTTTTTCAAATTAACTTTCAATGAGTTTTAACCGTTTAATTAATTATAAAATCATCTTAATTACCAGAATAATATATCGAGAGATTGTCATAAGAGCTCGCAAACGAAGGTAATCTCAAAGCCGCACAAGTTTATAGCCGCAACGTTACTACTAATTACGATACTTCGTCTAATTAAAACCGCGTATTAACTAGTAGTTTGCTTGCGGCAGAGTATAACATACTACCTCACTATTGTTTTGCGACAAGGTTTTCGGCTCGTTAAGTACATCTGTTAGTACTTCTCTCTCTTTTTCCCTCCTCTCTATCTTTCTTTTTGTCCTCTTTTTCTTTCGTATATATAGAAAGAACGATTTTGCTGAAGCATCTAAAAACTTAGATAGATACAGATTGAAGAATAGAGAGATTGAAGAATTTTGTTAGATAATCAAAATAATTATGTAGAAAATTCAAGTATGATGAGCAATGCTGCAAAAAATTTTGACATTCTCAGAACCAGGTCGAGTGTCTTACATAATTATTTTAGACTAGAGTAGACCAACGAAATTATTGTCAGACTTGTATCTATATAGCTAAATTTTTTAGAATTTTAATTTCCATGTAAAGATATAATTAATGGTTAGGGTTTATAAATTGAGCGAAAATTATAATGATTAAAAGTAATGAATTTCTGCACTTGCTCCTTAGATTCTTTCGTGAAATTCGCAGTAAAGAATTAGTCGTGCTAGAATCGTAAGGCAACGAGAGTATTCGCGCGAATGGCAGGAAACGCTGTCTGTTGGAAGAGAATTGACCACTGCTTCTCTCCATACATTCGTGACGTTCTGCGGAAACTCGTACAAGTAGATTTCGCTATGTGAAAACCGGACTAGTTGTCGGTTTCCTTCCTCTGACCGAGTAATCCAGCTACGAGCGAAACGAAAGCTTTTTCCTCGGTCTCGTCTCCTTCATTGACTATGCGGTTGCTTAGATTCTTGCACTGACGTCAATTGGAGGCACTTGTTTATCGCAGGCACTTTGGAACTTCTACTTCGGAACAGAGAAATCAACCGCCCGATTATTAAATGTCTTCTGAAATTCAATGATCTTGCGTCGGGCGCGCTCGTATTCTGTAGTATTAGTTCGACGATTAGTATTGTCGTATTAACCTGTCAGTTGAGGTTGGTCCTGTATATTTTCAATCCTTTGAACATCAAGGAGTGCAGTCCTATACTGAAAGTGCCATCGTCGGTTAAGTCGTCCTCATTTATGAGTAAATGCGCGCTTACATTTTACGAACGACGTTTTACTCCAAAATATTTCTCTCGTTAAACGAAAAGCCCTTTGAGAATTGAGCGTGTAATATCACATTATTATGTTCAAGTCGAGTTTTGTTCAATTGATGCTTGAATCGATCGTAATTGTATCCAATATAATTAATTAGTGTAACTACACAATTTTGTATTTAATTAATTAATTAAATTCTAACTGTATTTTAAGATCCACAAATATTTGACGCATAGTTTACTGGAAATTGTAAAAATTCTCTCAAAAATATTATTAAGTATCAAGTTTTTATCGGATGTGACCTCCTTGCTTATTATGTTTAAACATTTTTCGGTTGATTTTAATTTATTATTGTTTAATTAAATTCTGTATTATATATTTAAAATTATATTATTTTCTGAAAAAATTTTTTAATCAAATCTATCAAAATTATTTTAAATCTTTAAAAGTATTATTCAAAAAGTAATTTCATTTTAATTATAAAAGCGTTGTATCTCCTTTCCTAAAAATGAATTTTTATAATGAATTTTTTAATATCCTTACTTTTAAATTTGAAGGTTGCATTGAGACGCAAGTTTCTATATATTTATAGCAAAAATACGAAATAATGTAAAATCTAATATGAGAAATTAATTAAAGAAATTATATTTAATATTTTTTTGACACAATAATTAAATATAAACTTTGAACTATGAAGCATTTATTATTCCTACACCATGTTTGTTTCAATTACATAGCATAGTAGTTTAATAGCGTTATATTGATATGCTTTGTAATACATACATTATTCATTAATACGAGATAATTTAATCACATTGAGTTTCATAATTGCATACATTTTGTCTATGTTTATTAATTATCATTTAATTAATTATATTTTGTAATTTAAATTTGCGTAACTGTATTATTTATCATGCTGCAGTTGTTTTGAACAGAAAAACATTGGTGGAGGTAAGTTTGTATCAGTAACGCGATTTTGCTTTGACGTAATCCAGCGCAAGATGCCGGTCGGTTTACACATCTCTATTCGTATCCATCTTACTTTTACCTTGGCATTATGAAAAAACTTTGTCGTAATCTTCTGTAAATTTGCCTGACCGAAAGTTTCCGCTTGCATAAAATGTGCTCGGCTTTTCCGAACGATGGAATGTAGCGGTGCGCGTTTACGCAGATTAAGCAGAAACTTTGAGGTTGTCAACTTCGTCATAACATTAATACTACGTGCCAAACTAATTTATCTATAAATCCATAGTTTGTAGTATATTATCTCCTATATAATAACAAAAGTATTGTATTGAATAACAAAAGATCTCATTATGTAATATTTTTTTAAGTAATAAATATGTAATATAATAATAATAGTATAGCTTGCATCGCGCTGTGTAAAGGAAGACTCGATACTTGATCAGATCCGGCCTAAAACGTTCTGTAAAAATTATCATCGCATGTATTGAACGATTTAACTTAAGAAGGAAGTATAATTTTAACAGACTAAATTTATAAATAAAAACTGTGTTATGAAAACTAAGCTATAGAAATTTTGTATGCAATGAAAAGGCATATATATAAAATACAAATTAATTTTATACATAAAGAAACAGAGAGAGAGAGAGAGAGAGAGAGAGAGAGAGAGAGAGAAGAAATAATAAGTACAATAACTTAATTTT
>NW_012130075.1:648705-666270 GCF_000143395.1 Atta cephalotes
GAGAGAGAGAGAGAGAAGGGGGGGGGGAAGGAGTGAGAGCGTGGGCGTGTTATAACTCGCGGTTTACGGCGGCCGAATAAGCCGACTCGGGCAGATTTCGTTGCAGCAACGGCAACTCTACGGATGCATACAAGCGTGCTTTCGCGCGCGTTAACATAGTCGTGGGACGTACATGCGAGTATAAGTGCACTATGGATGTGCACGGTGAAGAAGCCAGATTTCCCCGTCGCACGCTCGGCGCTTTTTACAAGCCGCATGCACCTGCTTTAAGTTATATTGCGATAAACCGGAAAAATATGTACGTGTTTGGGAAGATGTATAGGGTGTAAGGGAATAAGAACAACGCGCACGGACGAGATAGCAGAGAGAATAATTCTAAGCGAGCTGTATACGATAATATTTCACAAAATTTAATCCTACATTACGGAACAAAGATGGTCTTTGTTTAAATTATATAAAGCTTCATCAACTTCTATTTTTTGTTGATAATACTAAAAAAATAAGTCAGCTGTTTTTCCTTTCAATAAAATAGTTGTGAATACAATTCCTTTTATAACAATAAAGAAAATTTATTAAAGAGTATTTTATATAAGTTTTTCCTCTTCTTTTCGACATGTAGTTCCGATAAAGATTTGATTTTTGTATCACGTTTACATAAAAATGCATATTGCGTGTTCACGAAATAAATAATGTAGAATTAATGTTTGTAATATATCGTTTGTATTTTTAAATATGGAGGATTACAATTATTATTTTATTTTTAGAGATTATTATTTGAACAGAGAATCAAAAACCGATTATATCATAATCCATCTTTCGGTTTTCTGCGGGAATAATATTGTCCAATTTGGCGTTTGTCCCAGCGATGGTTGTAAATCATGCTGTGAGACAAGAAAATATGGATCAATAGACTGCGTGCAACATTGTGCGTGTACATACCACTCCGCTATTCCGGCGCAATATGCTGCAATATAATTTCCGCACGATATCGTATAATAATGTAGGTAACATCATCTATACACTCTCACACGATATAAAGATATTGCAAGAAGGGACGCTTCCTTCTTGCACGTATCCGTACCTCGTAGACATAAATTAACTTCTCAGCAAGAATTATTAAATCATTAGGATGTCGGAAGAAAAGTAGTTGAGGAAGAAAAATGAAATATTTTTTTAATAAAAAAATGACAATGTACTGGAGTTTATTCTGGAGTGTTGCGGAGCATATTGCAATATTATTATCGCAATATACGAGATAGTTGAAATTCAGGTTTCATTAGCATTTTAGCTGATATAAAACCAAGTTATTAATGAATAAAAATGGATAAGATATAAAAAATTTGAAAGTAAGATTGATTTATTTATTATAAGAACAGATATAAATAATAAATATTAATCAATTTTTTTATCAAATAAGTTAGTTTAAATATTTTCTCTAACAGTGAGATATTTTTTATCTGTTATCGTTTATTTAAATTTGTAAAATGCATATTGAAAGAATCTCTAAATATTGCTTTATTATATTATATATAGCGTGTATATTTAATCATAAAAACCCATAGAGAGATCATAGATCTTAAATTTTTATTAACAATATATTTTTATTATATTTTTTATTATAATATATTTTTTATTATAATATATTTTTATTATAATTTATTATAATATTTTTAATGAGTTATATCTTTATGATGTTCTTTTAATAGCGTTTCCTAAAAATTTTTGTCTTACAATTTGTGCCTAAAATATTTAATAAATTGATAAGCAATATAAAATATTTACTAAGTTGATTGAGTAACACAAACTTAAAGATTAAATATGTTAAGAGATAATATGTCATCTCAATATGACACGCAGCTGACGGAGTTGTGACTAGAGATACAATTTAACATGGTACAATTCTGAAAGAAATAAAATTTGAATCTAATTTTCGAAGTTTATAAATTTGATTTTTTCTTATTTGATATTCTTTAATATTCTTTACAATGAGATAAGAGTTGCCAAATTTGAATCGGAAATTGGATTATTTTATTTTGTTCAAAATTGTATCATATTCGTAACTATCTTATCTTATGTTGAAATCATGTTAAGCTATAAAAAACAGAAATATTTCTAAATTGTAGCAATGCTCGAAGTAATTAGAAAAATCGTTATTACTTGTACATGAAATTATTATAAATGATTATTTCTTTAAGTAACAAATAAGTAATGATTTATTCAACTCTGATTACAGCACCGCTCGATGCTTTTCACAGATCTTCTCCTGCTCTCAGATTCGTTTGTTGCATTTGCACAACATAACACTTGTAATAATATGATTTATTACGCTCGCTTATTATTATTATTGTTTATCAAAACAATCGCATGACATTTTGCATTAATCGCGATACGAGGACTATGCATAAAATTAAAGTTGATTTCTGCCTAAAAAATGTAACAAATTATATATACCTATAGAGTTTTCAAGTTGATTACAATGGTATTAACTTTATTTGTCTAAAATCGTGATAGAAGAGATCAAAATTCGACTTAAAAAAATCGAAATAAGTCTTTTCTCAAACGGTTACTGATATTTTTTATAATTATTTAATATCAATAGTATTATAATTATTTTATTTTTATAATGACTCAAACAACTATAAAATTATTTATTTATAATTTACGTTACAATTTCTTTGAAGAAATCAAAGAAATTGTAACGTAAATTAAATCAAGTCATTTTATCCATTGTCTTTTATTTTTGCATGTTGTAATAGAAGTAAAGAGAACTTAAAAGGAGTACAGAAGTTCTCATCATCATTTATAAGATTTGACACTCGCAAATCTTATAAATTAGCATGGCAAATGAAATATATGAATTCGTAGAAATGATTTTATTGCGATGCTTGATTATTAATTGTATATGTTGTAGAAAGCTATTTCTAGTATTTGTCGCGACTGCTTTGTGATAGATGATGAATAAGATATGCTGCTCATACTGTGACATGCTCACTTGAATGTCAACGCTCGAATAATACTTGACAACTTCGTGTATAGTGCGCAGAATACCGACAAACTTCAAAGCGATACTAGTCGATCTGTTATCATTTCGAAATATCAAGAGACACGATAGTGTCTATCGTCAAGCATATTTTTCATAATTTAATGTTTTACAAAATAAATTTACAAAGAAATCTACTCTCTTTTAAATTAATTGATCAATGAATAAATTATTTTTGTGCATATTAAGCAATGTATTGTGAATTTATTAGTATTATATCTAAGATAGATGTATTTATCCTGTTTAACATAAAATCCTGTTTAACATAAAAATTTATTAGATATATTCAATTTTTTTAAAATAATATAATTAACTAAATTTATCGATATTATTGGATAATTTTGATTGCTGTAATTCAAAATTATTATTCTTGTGATTTCCATTTTTTTATATTATGATTTTTTATTTTGATTGACCTTGTTTAATAGTATTTTAATTTAATATACCTATTGTTCAATTATGTTATATAGAGGAGAATTGTGATATATATATATATATATACATTTTTAACCCTTCATCACCGTAAGTCACCGTAAGTCACCGTAAGTCAAAATGATCGGAGCATATGATAAATCATTTCAAGAAGATTAGGCGAATATGCATTTGAAAACATTATAAATTTATAAAGTTATAATTTTTTCAGTAATAAAACTCATTTTTCCGAAGTTAACACATTTACGGTTTTTTTAGTGTTAAAATTAAATTTCTCACTACAAAGTTATTGTTTTATTTTCTTAAAGGAAATTATATATTGTAATTTTTTGAAGTCAATGGAATTAATACTATCGATTTAGTAACATTTAAAAAATGAGTCATTTTACCCAAAGTAGTGTTGCTTTTTTTGAAGAATGATCATGAAGATATCAGAATAAGAAAGAAGAAATTAAATTTATGACTGTGTATAATAATTTTAGAATAATCGAAACATAAATACAATTATTTGGGCTTAAGAATATAAAATTCAAGTTATCTGATAGATCATGCGAAAAACAAAAAAATTTAATGTAAAACTTATGCGATTTAATATCTACATTGTACTTTATGCGGACGATATTCATTTCTCTTATATTTATTGTACCATTTTTACGTCAAGCATACTGCGCATATAAATTTTGAAACAGAAATGGTAGAGTGCGCAGAACATCGTTGAAAAGTATTATTATCGCGGAATTCATAGATATATTACGATAGAAGTGGAAAGGTTGATAAAAGGTATAAAATGAATTATGCACGTTTCAGGAACCCACGGTTGCATTTATATGCATTAAACCGCATTTTCGAACGTGAACAGCATATGTAAAAATATACTTTACACTAAATGCTTATGTTCTTCTGAATCAGTCAAAGTAATTTGTCATTTAATAGTAATACAACCTGTAAGATCTGTTTTCTAATAGTCGAAAGTACTTATTTTAACGAGAAAGTTAGAATGATATATTGTAAAATTAGTAATACAGCCTGTAAGATCTGTTTAATGTAATTAAAAGTACTTATTTTAACAATATGAAAGCAACGGTACGTAAAGCTCAATTGATATAAATCAATGAAAATATATAATACTTTGTTGAGTCAACCACTGGATGTACGTGTGAAATTGATTTATTATATTATTAAATGTACATACGTTTTGATCCTTTATACGTTTTGATCCACGTTTCGGATCCTTTTCAATATAATATTTAAAGTCCGTCTAAATATCGTTTTGACTACGTCTTTATACTTTCTGATATAATGATAATTAAAATATGCAATGGAATGGAGTAATGATTAACTGTTTGATCTTTAAGATTCATCACACTTTGACTATCATTATATCAGAAAGTATAATGACGTAATCAAAGCGATATTTAGACGGACTTCAGATAGCACTGTATTGAAAAAGATTCGAAGCATGAATCGAAACGTATGTACATTATGTATGTGCATTTAATATAATAAATCAATTTCACACATACAACCAGTGGCTGGTTCAACCAGGTATTACATATTTGCATTGATTTTAACAGAAATTAGAGTATACTATAGAAATACGTACGTTCGCGCGCTTTATATTTGAAAAGGAAATATTTGGAGTTTGTTGTTGCGCGCGTCGTACACAAAGTCGCTAAATATTATTCGGACGTTGACATTCGAACGAGGTCGTGATATTTTTAAAGGTCGTTTTGCGTATCCATTATCTATCGACAAGGGAGCGCAACAAATGCTAGAAAACACAACAGTTTTTTAAATTTATAATTAACAATCAAGCATTATGATAAAATAATTTGAAAACAATAGATTTGTACGTCTATTTTGTCCGTAGCAGATTTTTTTGTATTTACAGTTCTTTTATATAGTACATTAACTAGACTACTTACTTCGTCTTTATCTTTGAAACTAATTATAAGAGTTAAACTTGTTTTGCAATAGAGTCGCAAGCCGTAAGCCGTAAGAAATTGATCAATCACAGTTGAAAAAAATAATAGATTAGGATTTCTTATGGCTTATGGCTTACAACTTTATTATAGAACAGATATTAGAGCAGCTATAAAGTAATTATTCTTGTAATTATACCTACACATATTATCTAAATCACACAGATAATCATTGCTCAATGAACATTACTTTCTGATCTGTAGTTTTTGCAATTTTTTATACTGCATTTTATTTTTTCGTTATACTCTTCGATAATTTAACAAAATGAATAAAACTGCTATGAAGCAATACTTTTATATAATATATATCATTTTTATATATACACAGAAAAATATCATTCTACTGCTAAGAAAAGTGATTATTTTTTTTAGTGACATTTATTTTGAAAAAATGTTTTTTTGACAATTTAAAATATATACGGAGAGAATTTTTTCTTAGAATTTACTCTGAAAATGATAGTCGATGGAATAACATTGTATTTCGAAGAATTTTAATAAAAAGTAAATCTCTCTCATTCATTAATAAAACTACAATAAAATATATTAATAAAATATTAATAAAATATATTAATAAATAAATAAATTTGAATAATTTTACTGAAGTGCAAAAATCTTGAAAATATTGTATTATATCAGAACTATTATATTTTCAGGGTAAATTTTAAAAGAAAATTCTCTATACTTATTGTAAATTTAAAAAAAATTTAATTATTACTATGTACTTAGAATTTATTTTCTTTTGAAGAATATTATAAAATAACATTTTAAAATTTTATCGACAGAGCGACTTTATATAATAAGCAAATCAAATTTATTTTAATTTAATAATCTTGATTGAAGTATGCTTTAGATTTTATTAGGATTCAAAATATAAATTTTGATAAATATGATATTTGTGATGAACTTATTTCTTTTTCAAATTGATCCTTCATGACTGAAAATTGTGATCTCAGTTTGATGTAATTTGATAGAAGCATACAAATTGTCTCCATCGATTTCTGTCAGTGGCTGTCCTCACTGCGCTGCAGAATTTAGTTGTCTTCTTTTAGTTGATTTATCCATCTGGTTGGGGATCGGCCGTGATCTTTTTCCTTCGACATTGCCAACGATTACCAATTTTTCAAGACTGTCATCTCCACGTCTGGTTATATGGCCGAAGTAGTATGCGGCTGCATATAGTGGATAGTCTGATCTTTTATTCCCAGCTCTAAAAGGATAGACACATTGGTACATCTGGTGGTCCATGAAATCTACAACATTCGCCTCCACATTTCGAACGCGTCGATCCTCTCCCTTGCTCGAATGGTCCAAGCCACTTCGAATAGAAATATGAGAAAAACTTGGACTCGAACAAGGCGGATTTTTGTCCTGTTCTCCCTTTAAATGTTCACAAGCCTGGTCATCGCGCACGTCATTGGAATTCTTCCCTTAATCTCAGAGACGCAGTTTCTATCTTTGCATGAACTTAATAATTTGCGAATATATTTTGGTATTACCGGGATGTGACCGTTGGAGGCAAGAATTGAATTAAAGTTTAAAGTTAGAATCTTCATTTTTATTTCACAATATTTTCTTTTTTAATAAGAATACACGATTAAATAATGAGATTACGAATTCGCGTGACAATTATACCCGATCTGTGTACGCGAGAGTCCTTCGGTTATATCAGATGCAAAAAAAAAATGAATAATTGAGCTTTAACTATCTCGAAGCACGTCTTACAAGGACGTTCTCGTGTTTCAAAATTCGATTCTCTGATTTTGCACTTTCGAGATCGATCGCTCGTGACTTTCCCGAATCTTCTTCTCTGGCAAAATATTAGTTTTATCATTATTTGTCGCTGTTATACCTTTGTTATAATTCTAACAATTTAAAATTTTTCGGTTTAGTGATTTAAGTACATTTACGAATTTTTAAAGTAATTATGCATTTTAAAGCCATCGTTTAATTATAATTTAGTATATAATTGTGAATGCGTTATACACTTGTCTTATTTCTTTTTAAGTACGTGAGCGATATGAAGAAAAGGAACTGCCAAATTTAAAGGTGCTATTATTAGTCTCGTAATGTAACATGTATTGTAATGTAACATTATATTATCTCCTGGTTGGCTTTCAGACCTCTCTGTTGGAGGTCATAGTGCCAAAACGTTATATAAATCAAACCTAAGAACCTCTTCGGAGAGTAGAGACTTGCTTGTTTTTCACTTTCAATAATAGTAGATTTATTCACTCTCGGAGTCAGATTAAATGGATCTACAGCCAATTTAACTCCAAATCTGAACGGCGCTGGCTTCTCTTAATCACCAGATGGAGCCATTTTCCTTAAATGCGAAAAATCACGTATATGAAGGTGGGATCGAACCAGATCTATAGATCTCACGAGTCAAGTGCACCGAGCTACATGCCACTCGACGATTCCTCCTATATGTATTAAGAATCCGTGTGTATATTTCCGGGGACTTGTTGCGCGTTTGCAGACAAAGTCGTGGTAATATAATCGCCACAATTAAACTTTTAAAATACTTAATTGAAATTTATAATTAATATTCAATTTAAATATGTATTTTTCTGTGTGTAATTTTTTTTATGACTAAGGTACTTTTTACCTGATATACCCAGAGAAAAGATTTCTTTAATTTAAAGAAATGTTTCTTTGCTGTATAATTAAAGAAAAAATTTCTTTGATTTGTTATTTCTTTGATTTGATTGAAACATTATTTTTTTTTAATTCGAATAAAAATTTATTTATTTAACATTAAAAAATAATTTTTAAATCAAAGAAATGACGTTTACAAATCAAAGAAATTTTTTTAAATCGAACATTTCTTTAAATCGAAGAAACCTTTCTGTACATTCACATGATACACTCATTGTTAGATTATGTAATATCTTTATAGACAATATGTACACATATGTATACATATTAGCAATCGGTTGAATGCATTCCTGTACTTTCTCTCATGCAAAATTAGCAAAGTGAGTAGGGGAGACTGGGGTATAATTAACACTTTTTGAAAAAGCAGCTGTAATTTCGAATTCAGATATTATTTAGATATATTGCTTTTTATAAGTAGTATGTATATCATTTAATTAATATGTAAGCAAGAATTTTTTTTTAGGCAATAAGCAAAATTTAAGCATATGAAAATTTTAATTTACTTGACTAAAATTCAGCGCACATGCACTCCTGGCACAACTAAAATAAAGAAAGTTCGGAATGGAACATCCAAAAGGGATAGTATTTTTGAAAATTGAACGTTAATATTTATCCCTGTTAATTATAGCCCCGAGATCTCCCCTAATCTGTGTACATACAAAGTTGTTAAATACTATTCGGATGTTGACATTTGAGTGAGCAAATCACGGCACGTGCCGCTTATTTCGATATAATTATAAACGTGCGTGTGAATTATTTATCTCAGAATTAATGTAGACCAAATATTTCGAGTTTTTCACTTAGGTTCCCTGGTGAACATTTTTCTTAGAATTTTTCAGAATTTCTATTTAATTTTATAATTTTTTCATATTTTTTATACAAATTGGAACATTTCTTTACATCAGAACAGAAAATCTACATCTTTTTTCAAAATTTTTCATATATGTTAATTATGAATAAATCATAAGAGTTCTATGATTTTTTGTAAGTATAATTTCTGGTGAAATATTATAAAATCTACAAAATTTCAAAATATTTTTTAAAAATTATGAGATGAGAAATTTCAGAATATTTCAGAATTCACATGTATAAAAAATTCTGAGTGAAGAGAACTATTTCTGAATATTTCTGAAAAATGTTCCAATTCGTATAAAAATTCTAAGAAAAATTTTTACTAGGGTTTCAATATTATATTAATATAAATTATTAATATAATTATATTATTAATATAATTATTATCATACATTAAATCAAGTATTTATCGCACTTAATATTTCGGGCGATTGTTCATTTAAAATATGTAGCTAAAATATGTGTTAAAATGGAGGCAATGAGAATTATAAATTCATGTTTTGTCATCTTTTTTTTATTTCGTCACATTCGGACCATTTTTGGATTCAGATACAAATTTCGTGAGCATCGCGCTTTAAATTTATCATCGAGTTATACGTAACTTATGTATCATTTTCGGATTAAAAGCCCGGAGCAATACGCGAATCGTCGTTTGTTTCAAATAATGTAAAACAATGAGCTCATATTGTGCGTTAAGATTGTTAGGAATCAATTCGAGAAGCGGAATATTCGATTTACATTTATTCGATTTACATATTCTATAATGTACTTGTTAATATTTATCAATGTAATTAGCTGACGCCTCGACACATTCCTTTTTCGGCGTACTTGTTATTGTATTGTTTATTTATGCAAGGATGCCGCTAGTTTAAACTCCAACGACACAACGGTTCCGTGTTGCGTATTATTACGCCTCGAAACGCGCTCAAGACAAGAGCTACAGAAGAACGCGATCATTCTTCGTGAACAATTAATTGTTATTGGACGTGTAATTAATTAACTCTCGCATTTAACAACTCGTATAAGCAATGGCTATTTATTGGAGTAAATATTTTTGCACGATTTATTTGCTTGAAGAAATCGAAGCGGGAATTGTAACGAAATCGTTGTTTTATTACAATATTTTACGAACGCGATAATTGAATTTAAATATATCTTACATTAATCTGACTTTTTAGACTTCACTTCAAAAGTATTTCTTATCTATAAATTTACGTACAGTGAGTACAAAAAGTATTCGTACAAAGAAAATATTTTAAAAAGATCTTTATTTTTAAAAAGCAAATATTATCCAAAAATGAATTTTGAATTGAATTGACATCGATTCGATGTTTAATTGACGATCATTTCTTGTTGGATAATTAACAATTTATTCGTAAAGAATAAAATAGATTGTATGTTTCTTAAAATTATATATACCAAAAAGATGTGTATTAATTATACAAAATATATCATCTGAAAAATAAGCGAAAATTAAAAATTGTATTGTTTGTATGCTCAAAAAGAATTTATACAGACGAGAAATTTAGCTTCTAAAATGAGGAATACATGCGAAGCTCGTTTGTTTATGTTAGAACGGAATATATCCATTGTATAAAATTGTTAATTGATGTTTATTTTCTACAAATAAGATCTTTTATATAACAAATTTCCTTGTACGAATACTTTTTGTTCTTTACTGTATCTATAAAATAATGTATCACCACAAGCCAACTAATGTATAAATGTGCATAAGTACCTATTCAGTGCATTTGATATCGCCTCCATTCTTAGCGGTAGAAATTGTAGAAATTTATATAAGAAATTGAATTTTAATTAGCTTTGGGAGTGCCGTGCAAAGTGACATATTACTTAACGTATCGCGATCATTCTATTTCTTAACGTATTCAATAATGAGTTTGCGCTCGTAATTAACTAGCTTTTCGCGAGTGCGTGTTGTGTAACTGCAATCAAGAAACCTGAGAGGAGGAGGAAGAGGCGTGGAATGCATTTGGCGTTGGTGGAGCAAACTTGAGTGAGTAATTATTTCTATATTGTTTATACAAATTAGTCATTCTGTTTACTCGGTTTATTTATTTGGATAATTAAAAAGAAACAGAAAAAAAGTGTTTTATCTATGAAATACAAAACTTACTTTTATAAAATAATAGTTATTTTCAAAATAATTATTCTATTAAGTGAATAATGGAATATCTTGAAGTACAAATGTAAAATTTGATGAGAATTATTTTGTAAAATATTAATTATTTTTTGAGGATGCTGTAATTTGGACCTTGTATATTTATTTATGATTATTTATTTTACAGATAATGCGGTTTTATATGATCTATAACTTGCACATCATATCGGTGAGTGATTAATTAAATTTTATTTAAAAAGGAAGTAAATCGTGAAAATAATATGATATATAATATATTCAGAATTATATTAAATTAACGTTATAAAAATATGATACATCACAGATTCGTTTCTTAAAATAGATTAAAGCAGATGAATTTATCATACACAGAAATATTTAATTTGAAGTATATGTAACTGTTGTCGATTAAATACGATTTTTACAGATTATGTCATATAATTAGTTACATGTGACTTATATTAAAAATACGTATTTAATATTTAAATAATATTATTAATATTATTTAATTATAGTACAGTATAAATATTTTTTATATTAAAATTAAAATAATTTTAAAGTTATGAGAGTGAAAATATGAAAAATTTAATTATAATTATGTGTGCAGAAGATTATTTATTTTTGATCTCGTTATTTTTTATTGAACATATATTATACTATTCATATATACAGCAAATTTTTGGACATTATGAGTCATAACTTATGACAAACTAATTAAAACTTTTTTAAATTTACGTTCTTCTACTGATTTATAATTTTTTGATTTTAATATTTTTATCGCTTTGTCATTATCATCTTTTTCGATTATTTATTATGTTAAATGATGTCACGTCAATCAATTGCGAATTCATATTGATTGTGTAGTACAATTAATTCTGTTCTTAGCTTAAATTAAAAATTCTAAAATTCAATCTTGATAAAATAGTACAAGAATAAATAAAAATTATGTATATATTTTATTATGTACGAAAATTTGTAAATATATGGCTATCTAAGGAATAGGGTAGCACAAGAGAAATATTTAAGATATTTAATAATATAGTCGAACTAGAATACTATTAGCTAAGATAATTAACGATTGAGAGGCGGGCGAGAGAAGACGAGATACGACCGTTCGAGGGTTAGTGAGAGCTAAATAGGCGAGAGGAAGTTGAGAGACGAAGAGAAACGAGGTTAATCGAACATTCGGTAGTAAGGAATTAACTTGGATAATAGGATTGATATCGAGTTGCTCCAATTTTAATAAAATGAATCTCCAATCGTGCGTATTGATAGCTTATAAAAGAATTAATCATTCAATTAACTCTCAGTTGTACATGATTGTGTATTGTATTATAATACATACCAAATGTATGCCTGCGTGATGTATTTCTTACATAATATTTTAATCAATTTTAATTTAATTATAATTAAATTATTTACGAACGAAATGTAGACGCAAATAAACGAATTTATACCGTAATTAAGTGTCGAACGTTTCATATTGAGATGAAGCAATGCGGAATGGAAGGTTCAAAAAAAGAGATTTGTAGTTTCTCGGGGAAGCAACAATACCTCGCCGTTCATTCTGACGCGGTTTTGTTATCGTGATTGATGCACGAGATCGTCTCACCTCGTAGAAAACGGCGATGACAAGGAGGTGAGAAAAGCGACGCGGAGGCCATCGTACAGCGAATCTTTTACAATCTCGCGAGAATAAGTCCTTTTAAAAGCATCGACCGACGCTTTAAAAGCATCGATTCGCGTTTTTTCTCGAAAATAATACCGGGCGACGTTTTGAGAAGAAAAACGATGGACATTATCATGTTTAGTGGATACCTACCTTGCGTTCGCGCGAGATGTAGGCAGAAAGTAAAAGGCGCGGGGACATTAGCAGGGTATATTTTGTGCGATATCATAAATCTTGGGGTCGTTATTGCTTTCTTCCCATAATTCCACTATCGCCGTCGCGAACTTCACAATCGGCTTAGTGGAAGAGAGCGTCGCGTATCGCTGTCGCCGACGCTATTTCCATAAATATCCGATCGATCGTAATTATTAATACTTCCCGGAAAATGATTTCCATCATGCTTGCATCGGCCCATTATTCTGCACGTGATGCAATTCGCATCACGAGGTGATCGACGATCCCGTCTTCAAGGCTTCTTTTCACGAGGTTGTACGTGCGCGTGAAGAAGTTCGTTTCCGCATCTCCTTCCCAAACTCTGCTGATGGCTATCTTTCAGGCACGAAATCAATTTGTCGCCGGCGAATCGATCTGCATCATCGCCACGATAGAAGTTTGCTCGTTAAACATTGAACAAATTGCCTCGCGCAATTTCGTTGACACGTGAAGATGATACGACACGCACGACATATCAAGTTTTTTAATTGACGTACCTATTTTATGGCATTACGAAAAAATTCGCATTAACTTCTTCGGAGATAATTCGTGTTTCAATGCGTCGCGGTATGAATTTTCGCGGACTGTAAATCGCAATTTTATAATATTAGAGACTTATCCGTGCTCTGTTGCATTTGTTGCAATGCAATAAATTGCCATGAGAAAAAGTCGCTTATGAAAATGTTTTTTTGTAACACTTTTTATTCTTGATGACATTGTCGGTTTCTTTTTACTGGAATTTAGATGAAAAATTATTGTCTTGTCGATTCTGCCCTGCATTCGATTCTATCCTTCTGTAGGTATTTGCGAGATTAAACATGGAAAGATAATACCCAATTATTAGGTTGGAATAAAAGTTCGTAGCGCTACGAATTTCAAAATTCAAGCAGCTACCTATAGCTTCGTTACAAAATTTAAAAAAAAAGGAGTTTAAAGTTTAAAATCTTTACTTTCAAAAAGTCTATTGAATTTTGTGAGTTTGGTAATTTTTATATATAGAAAACTACGAGCTGGATGAAATGGAAATTTTCTTCTCACTTTGTGGGTTTGTCACGTGTCCAAAGAAAACTTGCAAAAATTTTCTACTTTCTAACGTAAGAGCTTAAAGTTTTCTCTATAAAAAATCATTTTCAAAAATGTTTTTAAGATTTTTTGTTGCTAAGTTATCTTGAATTAAATAAAAGAAGCATTTTGATTTTGATTGTTCATAACTTCATTAAAAATCATTGTATCGCAATTCAAAAAACAGCTTTTTAAAGCTGAAACTTTGTTTTATCTCTCTAATGATACAATAGTCAAAAATATTTAGATATGATACAAATATTTATAGAAGTAGCGCTATGAATTTTTGTTTAGCTTCAATAAAATTGTAACTTGTTTAGAATGAGAAATATTGCTCGTTAAAACATCTTATTTTCGTGGAAATAGAGTTATTCGATAACACAATCTTCATTCGGTAATACACTCGTTGTATTTCCAATCACCTACATTGTGCATCTCTACTGCATTTTCGTAATTCAGTCTCGCGACCGTTTTCGTGGGAATTCAATTATTCCTCAGGAATGGCCCGGCCTGTATTTTCGGCAGAACAAATATGTGCATTACCACGGCACGGTGTGCTTGTCACTTGCACGGAATTACATTAATTTACCCCTCTGCAGGACGCAGGCCGGAATTTGCGTCCAAAAGGCCGACGCTGGTAGTTAATTCGTAATTGTTTCCATGTTACATGCGCTTTTAAGTTTCTCAAGAAAAAAATCAAACATCTCATAATTAAACCCTTAGTTGTGCTATATGAGAATATAATAAAGTATTTTATCTGTTGAGTGTCAAATCAGAAAGCAACTTATTATTTATAATATATACACTTTAGCAAAAGTTTGGAAATACTTTTTAAAACTTGACATTTTTGTGATTATACTTACTCAGATATTCATAATAACAATGTGCGTTTTTAACAATACTCTTTAGATTCAGTAACAATTATCAGATCTAAAGAATTATTGTTGTAAAAAACACATTATTTGGATATTTAAGTAATTTTAAAAAGTGTGTCAATTTTTAAAAAGTATTTCCAAACTTTTAGCCTAAATCGTATATTAGTTATTTTTTAAGAGTAAAACATATAATAATTTACATACTAAAATATTAAAAATCTAAATCTACATGACAAATTTAGATCATTAAATTGTTATAATTGTAACAAAAATTTTGCCGCAGACAAGATTATATCTGATTTGCAAATTATTATGCTTAAATCATTAATTAGATTCGTAACCATTGTGCGTATGCATTAGGAAATAATTCATTTATGACCATGTTGGATTGGAACTGCTTGAGGGTGCACTCGTGATTAACTCGTCGTTAATGCGCAATTGACCTACAATCAAAAGCAGAACTGTGACATCTGTAACGTATAAGAGGTCAGCTGCAATCGACTTAATTAATAGCGACACAATGCGAGGATTTATGCAGGTTAAGCAACGTCGTGCGGAATTCTACCGTTTGCAGTGCCTTATTTGGTAAATGATGCAAATATTCCTTGATGAATACTATAATTATGACGTAGTCTCTGCTCATTTCCATTCCATTGACTAAGCGAGGTAATGTCGAAAATTACTTTCGTATGTGTTTATGAAATGCACGTTGCAATAATATTATATATTTGGATTAGATAAAAATTTTTTTTTGCACCCTACAACTTAGAGAAGACACGACATGATTATTGTTTCTTCATTTTTAATCTTCTTCCTGTGCTTATTTTTTCTTTATAATTTATTATATTAGTATCATCATAATAATTTCGACTTATTGTTAGTCGATTCTTTCTCCTCGTTAAATTGCAATCTTGTGTCATCAAAAAGTGCGAGACTGAACTTGAATTAAATTTTAAGGTCCAATAAAGTACGAGTTGTTTTAGCGATGCGGGAAATGTCGCCACAAAATACACGCATCATGTCACCTTTTTTTACGTTTTATACGATCTTCATGAACCAAAGTCGATTTTTCTGTCTTGACTTTTAAGCTCCCGAGACATAAATGTCATTCCTCGTTGCAAGTGATGCGACGAGACTATCGACATTGTCGTAACAGTAGATCGCAGCGTGGTCAAACGGCAGATATATGAACGGCAGATATCTTGAATTTTCATCATGAAAAACGAATTTTTTGTTTTCCCAGCTCACGTTTCAAAAATACGACTCTTCGTCTATAAATATAGAAAAGATAGACCGAGCATAAAACGGAAGATCTGAGGTGCATTTAGAAATTCAGAGTATATCTTTTTTATCCTTGTTATCCTTGTTATTTTCGAATGTTAAATAAGAATTGAATACCTAAATAAGAATTGATACCTAGATGCATTCGAGTGAAGTTTCTAAACGCAACCTTAAACATCACCTAGAAAGAGATGGAAGACAGTTGCCATAGACTCCCTAGTAAGAGTTTGGCCAATGTTATAGTTTGAAAATGACAGAGAAGAGTTGTACCTAGTTTAGACTGGACGCAGCAAGCGTCAAGCAGCAACTAACCAGCAAGGTACTGTTTACGCTACTGTACAAATCACTTTGTTGATTGGTTGCTGCTCTGTTTGACGCTTGTTGCGACCAGTCTAAATAGGCATTATTTTTCCATTACTTTTACAGTTACTTTTTATAATAATAATTTGATAATGATATTGCAATTTTTTATGACTGTAATGATAACTAAAAGTTGAGATTACACTATAAAGATAAAAAAGTCACTTTCAAAAATAAATTGTCACTGTTACACTATTGAAAAAAAATAATAAGTAACGAGTAACGCTGCAAAGTTACACTCCGTTACAAGTTACGCTCCGTTACAAGTTACATTAAAAAGTAATGAATTACAAATTACAAACTGTTTTTGTTTTTGGTAACGAATGATTTCTCCAACCCATTATAAGTAACTATTAATAGTTCCAACTCTGATGTTATATTATTATAAAAATTTGCATTGTTATTCGCTTTGTTTCAACAAGGCACCTAAGTAATTAACTAATAGCAGTTACAATAACTAGTTACTTCTATTCCCTGGAAAATGATGCATGTGCACATACACGTGTACTTATGCATTTGTACAATATAACGCGTTTCACATATTTGCTTTTCAATTTTTTCATGCTCAGTTATCATCTGCTTGATTCTTCTATTTTTCATCAAACTAATGAAAAATAAGATAACATGGAAAGAGATTAATTCTTAGGGCCGGTTTCATCAACGCTAGTTAATTTAATCGGCGTTAATTGACCAATCTCATTTGCTGCTTAGTAGAATTGACCAACAGTACAGTTAGAGTTGACAGTTAATCCCAATTAGGGTTAATCGGCGTTGGTGAAACTGATCCTTACTTTTAGGGACTTTAGTACTTTAGACTTGCTGTACTTTTGTGTCTCTCTTTAACAAGAAAAAGTACAGGGATAATCTGCTAAGCATTCCATGCACACAAAAGAAGAGAGAAAAAGAATGAGGGGGGAGAGAGAAGGAGAGCGGAGAGAGGAGGGGGGAGGAGAGAGAGAGAGAGAGAGAGAGAGAGAGAGAGAGAGAGAGAGAGAGAGAGAGAG
>NW_012130075.1:667089-675681 GCF_000143395.1 Atta cephalotes
GAGAGAGAGAGAGAATGGTATGGCAATTCTATGTTTCTGTCTAATTCTCTCTACCTGACAGCTCGGTCTATTGTTATTGTTATTATTGCGTCTATGATTTCGCCATAACGTTGCTATGTTTACGAGAAACAGTCACATGTGATTCGCTGTTAATTTGATAAATTTGTTGATTCAATTTGATTCAACTTGATAAGCGCGAAGATTTTTGCAAGTAGCTCTTTCCGTCGACATTAAGGTTACGCTTATATGTATTGGATGCAGGCATCCATAATTCAAAGCAAACTCCGAATAATTAAGGACTGTCTTAACACGCTTACGAAAAGTACCGTGGTAAGTTTGCCAACACAGTTTTCTTATGATAGATAGTTTAGGCTTGCAATCCAGCTCTAACTTGAGCGACTGCGTTCTGTTCATGTAGAAGCGTACCATTCTAATTTATTCAAAGCTTGGTACTTTGCACAGTGCACATATATACCTTTGCATTCATGTTATTATAGCATGTGATACATAAGGATTAAGTATACTTATTGTATAAAATATTATTTCTCTTTCATTTTTAGTCAACTTATAATGAAAATTAATTAAGATATTTTTTTAAGAAACTAAGTAAATTAATTAAAATTAAAATTTTTACAAGGTCTGCAATTTATTCTTATTGTTAGCGTAAAATGTTGTATTCTATTAACATAATTGTGGTTTTATCAAACACAGTGTTATGTTAGTAGATATTACTAGTACATTACTTAATAAAATCAGATAGAGAAATATTTAAATATTATAATAAGTATAATAAACGATATTAATATAAAACTGCATGTAATTTCAAGATTTTCTAAATTTTAAGAGAATATTTAAAAATATTTTTCTCTGTTTTTATCCACATTTTTTTTTATCAAAATCGCTTTGTTGAATACTAAAACTCCGGCTTGTATAAAACAATGAGTAATATGCTAGCAATCTCTCGACAGATTTATATCTCTCAGGGTGATATAAAATTGCAACAGCAGCCCGCAATCATAAAATGTGTACAGTCATAAAGCAATAACAGAAATCACAAAAGTAAGTGACTCGATCATCGATTTATTTGAACAATGATGTTGCTATTATATAACATAACGACGTTAGCGAATGACGAATTATATGAAGTTTCCGAAATGCACAATTTTTAAATAATAACATGCAATTATTTGTATCTTGTAGACATATCTCGCGCAAATATTGTTGATTATAACAAATGTCCAATCTAAATTAGAAGATTAAACGAAAATGTGAAATGGCAAGTGTTCAAATTTTGCTAGAAAACCAACATCGTTTTGAGACAAAAAGTATGAACACAGATATGAGAAATTAACGATGTCTCCGACAGTAAAAAGTTTTAACGGATTGCCTGCAATTTACACGATGTCTTTTTGTTTCCATTTCATTTATTTCTGCAATTTGACCAAGCATTTCAGAAGCATCCTGTATGTGCTGCACGCATTGGAAGTCACTCACGTCTCACTATTCCGAGAGACATACAATAGGCGCGACGGTACGTGCTATTAGATCACGGAATAATCATCGTCCTGGTTGGAGGACAGTGCTAGGTGAATCTATCGTGGTTGAATTGTGGTGCTCAATCAGAATGTCCATAATGCGGACACGAGGATCAACGCGCGGGGCATCATCTCTCTCTGTGCTTAGAAGCCAGAAAATATTATCTTTCGCTCAAACCTTTCGTCGACCCAGCCCTGCGACGTCTTTGTAGGGTCTTCTTTTATATTTTCTAGACGAAACGATAGCGAGGAAGATTGTTCGCTAGAGGAACATAGAGGATGATGATATTCTTGTGCGTTGATGCTTCTAAACTTGCTGTTTTCATGAGAAGGCAAGATCCGAGATTAAAATCGTGTTTCATTCCCCCTCCTGGCGATGTCTAAGCTAAGGGTAAATCACGTGGAATAAATGAAGTTGTAATCATGTCATCGTGGTGCAGATTGATCTATGTTGGACGTAACGGTAAAGCTTCGCTTAAAGCTTCTTAAATTGTAAACGTGCTTTTCGTAATGAAGTATAGACAACGGAATAGATATTTTTATGTTTAATAAAAAATTCAAAGTACAATTTAGAAAGATAGCTTTTTAATGATACACTGAAAAAAATATATAGTCAATTTTAATAAATATTTAGTTGAATACTTGCCAACTAAATATTTATTAAATATAAAGATATATTTATTTGAAGAAGAATTTATTACAAGAAATGTTAATTTGATTTAACAATCATTTTTTTTTACTGAACAAATATTTATTTACTGTCTTTAGTTGGCAATGTTGTACTAAATATTTATTAAAATTGATTATATTTTTTTCTCAGTATACTAAATTACAAAAAAATTATAAAAAATTATTCAGATATTGTAATAAATTTTCTTATACATATTGATTTAAACAAGACAATTTTAGATGTATAAAGAAAAACTGTGCAGCATAATAAAAAGTATGCATGAGATATGTGCATATTTCGCGAGGTGAATTGTATTTTTACAAAGATGTCGGATAGCATTTCGGATGGAAACTATCGAAAGAAAATGGAATCGTAATCAGAAAAGAAAATTTGCTTTGACGTCTTTCGATATTTGATGCTGCGGCTGAGGAGGATGTATTTCATAAATAGAAGTCATGTTTTTCCATTATAATGGAAAGCTTCTAAAAAAGACGTAAACTTTAAAGTATCGAGAAAACGCACAATTGAAGACTGACGAGTTTTACTTTACATGATTCGAGGGATCTCCATAAGTTTGAGTTAAGGGCTCCGAATAAAAAATCAAGAGAGATTGACATTTAATTCGCATATCAAAAGCATATTTCGACATGCACGTTTTATGCGTACAGAATACGCGAGGAGAATAATATTTAACCTTTGCGGAGTTTCGTAAGATCGTAAACGCTATGTGAGCTCCTCTCAAATTTGAATTCCATAAAATATTTTGTCGACAAAGTGGACACGAGAGAGAGGGGGAGAGAGAGGGGGGGAGGGGGAAGGGAGAGAGAGAGAGAGAACTGTAATTTCACTCTACAGATTTTCATATTTTATTTCCCTTGAAAAGTTAATTCGAAAATTACTCGCTGAAAATGGTTGGACATGTAATTTATAATAATGCGAATAATGTATCTCATTGGATAATAATAATTGTTTTATATTGATCTGCTCATCCAAATGTGCTTTAAATTTTATATGTAACATTCTGAACATGTATAAAAAAGACAAATTTTTTACATTGCACATTTGACTGTCGATTTGTAAACATTTTTATATTGTACATTTGACTATTGAAAAGAACAAAAAAATAAAAGCTCATTAAATTGAAAATTTATTACAACACAATATATTATGTTATTTTTATTATTATTATATATATATATAATTATTATATAATTATTATATAATTTTATTATTATATAATTATTATATAATAATAATTAAGATATATAATGAATAAAATAAATTTTTAATACATATATATTATACATAATACTAATACTATAAATTTTTAATAATTTGCGAGTTCATATGAGTAACTTAAGTCACGACGTCAGTTTTCAATTATTGTTTATAAATTTATCTTCCTATTAATTATTTTTTAATTATTATGAATGACTTAAAATTGCATATACATATATCAATATAATCTCAATTATATTGCGATTAATAAATCACATTTTCTCTAAGGTGGCGACATATCGCGCATTTATGAGCGACACTTTCGCGCATTTATCATAATAGCAGTCGGGCGACTAACTTCTCCGCTAATTTCAAGCACGCTATAAACACCTGCGAGTTCACAGTTCTCCGACGGGTAGGCGAGAAGAAATGTTGCAAAGAATTCATCGCGCGATGCAAACGTACGTGGTACCGCGCGCGAGTAATGACATTACCAAACTTTCGAGGCGGCACGAAAATTTTATGTCAGGACACAAGAAGTAAGGAAATTCGTTAGAGTGGACTTTCGTGGCGGGCTAAATTTCGAGTCACCAACACATAAACGTTGTAGATTGGTGGACGTCGACACGATTCGGGTCACCGCATGCGTTTCCGCAGTCGCGGAAACTTCGGTGGTCGCACGAGAAAATAGCACGCTAATATCTCACGACCTCCATTAGCGATATTCTTTCCTAATTCCTGATGTGTCCTACTGTGCTTTTCGCTGATGAGCGCCACAGCCCGCAATCAAATAATGCAGCACGAAATTCGTCGCGTGTACGAATAGTTCGGAATATGGTACAGTGGTATAAATCTGAACATGCAACATTGAAGACAGAGTGGCGAATATTTTTCCTTGTTGTATAGCATGAATGAATGAATGAATGAATGAATGAATGAATGAATGAGTGCTTTTATTAGCTCCTGGCGCTATGGCGTATCACGAACTTTAGCGTTAACTGCACTTGTTCTATCTTCGATGAAAATGTAATTTATTCCGTTATTAACATTTCACATTTTACTTTAAAATCACTTCTTTTTTAAATCTTTCTGCATCATTCAGTTTTCTTGTCTCTCATTTGATGGCTATAAAAAGATGCGAGTAATCTTGAGAGCTTTTAAATTTCATATTAAATTTATGCATGTTATGCATGTATATCAATCACGATAACATCAAAAATTACACATTTAAAAATTTATAATGCCATTATTAAATCACATAATATACGAAAAGAGGAAATTTGAATTATGATTTTGTTTTTATGAACATTTAAATAAGTATCGAATATATTTTCAAGATGTGAAACAAAAATATTACGATGCAAGGATAAATGAAAATATATGTATGTCTATCCGTGTTTGCGAAAGCGTTATCAGTCATCGTTCTTCGCGTTCAGAGGAAATATTTCGAGATATCGAGCGAACGCGATAGATTGATTAGCTTTGGCGATTGTAGGAAAAATTTTCGCGCTTGAATTTATTACGCACAGTACAGGCGGAGGAAGAAGGGAGAAGGGCGAGTAAAATACGCGCGAAACAGCTGGCTCCGCGTCGAAACAGATTTATTTGGGCGTTCAATCTTCATTTTAGCATCGTGACGCCTCTGCCGCCCTTCACTTCGAACTGCAACGCTGACACGTGAAAACGCATACGCGCGATTCCGGCGTCGCAAACGACGTTTCCTGCAATAAGACCGGGGAAATGGCGGAGAAGACTGTTACATCGAGTATAGTGGGTACTGATGTTACAAGGATTTTGAACGGGTAACACGTTGCTTCGCCAGCAACTACGTATCTGTGCTATCTGCTTAACGCGGCAGCGGAAACGAGGTTTTCCTATGACGTAAAACGGCAGATTCTACGCTTCGTAGAACAAATTCTCCGTCGCTTATATCGATTATGTTTTTATTAAAAAAATCAACCGAGACACTGCACGTGACATAACACAATGAGAAAAGACAAATATTCTTGGAAAATATTTTCTGCTATTTTTAGATTGAAAATGCAAAGAAAAATAGACTAGATCTAAGAAACGAACAAAAATTGACGATAATCATTAGTGTTTAATATTTCTGTTTCGCTTAGGTTTTGTCTAATTTTGTAAGTTCTTTATGACTTATCAGCAAGGTGCTTGGAGACCGGTATCTGAAATAGATATATCATAAAAGTCCTAGCTCGACCGAGGAACGAAAAGTCTTGGATTATGTGAACGGAATTTAACGAGAGTAGTAGCGATGAAAAACGTAATAATGTCGAGTGAAATTGAAACGGAGAGGTCTTAGCTCCTGCTGGAGTGATGCGAGATAGGGTGTGGATGAGGCAAAGAGGAGGGATGCTGCACGAATGTCCGTCCATTCGATCCATTATGCGAAGTCGTTTTGAGCGAAGAGCAGAATCTAGTAATCCAAGAAACGTATTCGTACGTTGACTTTTTGAATGACGCAGGAGCATCGTGCGAATCTCGAAGCGACCGAGAAACGGAGACGCGAGAGACGATCGGGGTTGTGAGGGTTGACGAGAGAAATGAAAGAGGAAGAAGAAAAAGCGTAGAAAAAAAATGTGCCATCAGGCGTGCGTTTCGAAGACGGTTCGTGTCGGAACATAAATGCCTCTGACGATGTACGTCTGACAGAATGATGTATAATCTCACTTATGGATATCGCACCCTCTATCTACCCTGCATTCCTGGATGCCAGCATGTTTACGCGTTCCCTGCGTATTTTTTTCCACGCGTATCGCTTGTTCTTTGTGTGGGATAAATGCCGAGACCTTTATCTACATCAATTCGTTTAATCTGAAAGAAAGATTAATCATTTAATCCTTCTGTTTGTACTTGATGCTGTATCTTACAAACAGAAGGATTAAAGTCGATTTATTTCAATACTGTTATTTAATTATTCATTTTTTAATGCAAATTTTTCTTTGAAGTATCACAAATGTGTATTTGTTTTTTTTTTAATTATTATTAAATCTTGCGGTTTTTTATATTTAGCTTTTATTATACAAATGTTTTATTATAATATATATGTTTTATTATAATATATTTATGGTTTAATGTTTCATAGCTGACAATTTATGTCATTTTTTTCAACATGATTTGTCATTTTATGAGACATCATAATATTTCACTGTAGCATGATACGCGTAACACAATACTTGGAAGTTTAAGCGTACGCGTTAATTAGACACGCGATACATTCGTCGTATGTACGGTACATATTACAAACGTGCTACTGTACGTACTGAAATTTCTATGATGCTCATATTTTTAATTTTCTGTAATTACTACAAACTCTCTTCAACGTTGCTACGCGCAGGAGGAGACGTTCTAGCTATAGAACTATCTCATATATCTCTCTTCAGAGACTATGCACCAAATTACTTTCCGAGAAATATATCTCATACGGAGAAAGCTGAAAGTAAAGTTTGGTACGCGCTAGGCGATAAAGCCGAAGTAGGAAGCTTACCTTCCGATATAATTGTAGAATCAGCAAATTATGGATCCACTACTTGTGTCTGCAAAATTAACAATTGCTCCAAATTAAAATAAAACAAAATTGATAATGTTTTATCAAAAGAGATTGGAAAATGGAAATAGTTAAGAAATATTTTTGAGATAATTTTTTTTCTTTTGTCTAAGAAATTATTTTATGTCAATTTATATTATATAAATTCCTCATTAATATTTGTTCGCAACCAATAATTTTTTAGAATATTTTTTCGATGGAATTTCATAGAATTAGATATGATACACTCCTTAAGTGATACATTTTTTGTCACTAAATTGTTTACCCTAACTCCCATATTTGCATATTTGCGGTGTCTCGGTAACGTTGACGAAATCTCGTCGGTGATTTCCCGAAGTGATACCACTTCGCAAGAAATTTGCTTTACATTATCTCGTGATAATGTATTTCGAATCATCTGGCAGACGGCTCGACCGATAGCAGTAATGTTACGTGCTACCTAGAAATGTAAACGACGTAATTTGATTAACGATGACAACTCGCATCCAGGATCTATCACTGATTCACCTGTCGCAGATAGACACTCGCAATTATAACCAACTCTCGTTGTAGACGTTATTGAATTATAATAATTATAATTATTACAGCATTTTTTATTTTCATATCTAGTGATAAAGCAAAAAGTCATAAATTGGTTCGTTATTATTAGTTTCGACTGATACATTCCAATTTTAGATATTATTCAAAAATTTTACATTCAAATTCTAGATTTTTACATAACGAAATCTCTTTTTGTGAAATTAGATTCAAATTTTTAGATAATTATTTTTTAAAGTCTTTATACTTTACAATATTTAAATAAATTTTTGTTCGCAAAATTGACATTTTTTTGTTTTTAACTGAAAATAATTATGAATTTGTTATAAGAGGAAAATCCTGCAGAATGATTACGTTTTATAAATTTTGTGCTCGCAAGTATTTATTTGTGTAATATTTTTGTGAATAAAGAAAGATAGAATTTTTAAAAATCATACTACATGAGTTGCTACAGTAATAAACATGACTCGTTCTTCTTTTTGTATATATGAATGTTTTTCTATTTTTTACAAAAATAATTCATGATTTACAAACGCAAGAAAATATAATCAACTATTTTAAATGTCACAATTAATCATTTTTAATTATAATTAAACGAAACTTCAAAATATAAAAATTTAATAGGGCTGTGTCATAAATATTATATATATATATATAAAGCGGTACACCATTATATAAAATTTTCCACGCTCAGTTACCATGCTTTGAAATTTGAAAAGTGATTTGCGTACACTTAATAAAATTTCATTAAACGTGAAACAAACATATTTAATGATGAGAAACATGACACCTTAATAATAATCGGTATTTTCATAATGATGAAAAATTTAATTAAATATTCCTTTTATCAATAAAAGTTATATTATTTAGTTGACTTTAATTAAGGCAGTTTTAAATAAACCTCATTAGGAAATTTCAGCTGCGATAGATTATAACTGAATTTTCAATTAGGAGCTTTTTAAAATATTTGTAAATCGAATAAAAAAACGCGAATGTTTTTACGCGTCATAATACATATATATTTAATATATATAATATAATAATATATATATTANAATATATATAAC
>NW_012130075.1:675866-684257 GCF_000143395.1 Atta cephalotes
TAATTATTAGGTATAATTATTAGGTATTGGATAGATTAATTTTGGGGGGCAAGCAAAGTGAATTACATTTACATTTTCCTTCTTTGAATTTGTGGGATATCTAAGCGTATGCAATTATTTACACGCAAATTGTTCGCAGAACCAAATTGGAATGCGTCAAGCACATACTATACTAAATGACTTTATCGTGGCCAACTATCGAGAGAATTCGTTCACCGCGTCATTAAGAATTTATAATTGAAATCGCAAGAATCAATAACTGTTCTCGCGTTGCGAGGTTGGAATTGAAGCAAAAATGTCTGCATGCAGGTTGAAGTGTTGATGTACGTGCTCAAGTATTATAAAACTTATCGTGCTTGTGCTACACAGGGAATATTTTTATGTTTTAAATAAAACTTAATTTTTGTTATTCTCTTTCTCGGTTTTTGTCAATCATTTTTCTATAATAGAAAAGCGTTTGTTAGTATCCGACATATTCTTGAAGCTATAAATAGATACTTTGTTCCAGATTTTTTGTTTCATACGTATGTATTTTTTGTTTCTTTATCATCCCGTAATGCATGCATGTATTCTACAATCTTATTTGTTTAATGTCGAGTAATATTAAGAAGAAATATTTCAGATACGCAATTAAATGGATTAATACGAATAAATTAAATGATGTGAAATTGAATAAATAAAATTGCTAGATTAAACAATGAGAATACATTGCCTATTATTTAATAAAAGAAATTGTTTTAGTGTGATAAGAGTATTTTCTGCGCGACTAAATTGCTGTATTTCTCGATTTCTAAACTTCTTTATTGTGTGTAAGAGCGTGGAAAAATGTCCAGGAGATCTTCTCCTTCGCATTCTGCTTACTTACCAGTCGTGTTGATCATCCTCTTTTATTTACCTCGCCATTCATGTTATATCGAGCGTATCATCAGCAATGTTCCAAGATGAGGAATAAAACTATGGCGCTCGCTCTCTCTTCTTCTTCTTCTCTTCTCTCTCTTCTCTTGTGAGATCTTTTTCCCGATTCCGGAAAACACCTCATTTCAATAAAATGACGATTTTCTTTTAACATTGAATGCTTGCCGTTCCTTTGCTCTACCCTCTTATACGACCAACTGCTTTTTGTTCTTCTCTTTGAACATAATTTTCAGCGTTCAGATTAAACGCAAAATTCCGCATAATATTTTACTTGAGCTCAAAGATAGACGGATCTTTCTCGATACATTCTTCCTGACCGATGCTTTATTTCCGAACAACGAAAATGAAACGATTGTCTCTAATGCGACATTAATTAATAAAATTAATGTCCGCATAATTTTCTAGTAGCACAGAAATATTTATTAAGCTTCGATCTATCGTAATTTCTCGATAACGCTTAGGCTACCCAAACTGGGTCAACTGTAAGTATAATATGTATAACGACATTTTTTCGTAGAACGTACGATATGTTTAGCAGGAAAATAATATATACTTTTAAAAATTATAAAATCTAATCTATTTAATATTATATAATAATATTTAATAAGAGGAAAGAGCAAAGGATTGTATGAATATTTAAATATGCATAATAATATGAAAAGATAATAATTATTAAGATTTTTTTATGTCGGCAAAATTATTGAGAATTTGGTAAACTTGTTCTAACATAACAAGGCTTAGAAAAGTCGTACACATAATGTGCAATCGATCGGTTACTTAGCTTACTCGATAATTAATTTTGTTTACGGTGCAGCTGCACCGAATTGAAAATTAAGAAAGTAATTGAAGCAGCTTTTTATCCGTTAGCGCGCATTGAATTTTTTCACTAAAGAAGCAGAAATAAATTGATGCAAGTAGCGTAATCGGTACGGGAATTTAAGTGCGTTACGGAGTACCTCGGCTATTACGGTTGCGATCTATCGAAGTGTAAAACAATCAAGATAGGGAACATCACATTGAGAAAGCAATGACTTTCAAAGCTGAATTGAGAAAATGTTAAGTTTGTTTTTTTCAAAAAAATCATGCGATTTTTCAGCCACACTTTGCTAAACATATTTTCATGCCAAATATTTAATATGTAATAAAATAAAAACGACTCGGCGTCCCAGATTCCTTTTACCTATAGATGTTTTGACGTAGATTCTTTTTCGAAAACTGAATCGCAGAAAACATTTCTGTGAAATTTTTATATTCAATTTTGAATATCTTTATATTTACAATTAGAGTATGAATTGCACTTAGAGTGTAAATTGATAATGAGAAAACCTATAAAGCATCATTTTATTTTTTGGTTAAATTGAAGTAATTATGGATTCGAATTAATTTCATTAAATTGAAACGATTATTTAAGCCGATAATGTTGCCATTAGTAGCCAGATGTATTTAAAGATGAGAACACGGTTTGCGAGCGCAGTTAAGACCAGACGGTTAAAATGGAAGAAATCGCAAGCGGATTTTAGACGATCATAATTCTCGGGAAACTACTGTTTTATTACACCGGTGCGTTTCATTAAATCGTCGCGTATTTTATCTCTGCGAATACGAAATTAGTTCTTTTGGATAAATCTCAATATTAGGAAAGACATTCACATTTTGAATGTAAAACCATCAACACATTATGCATATCTGAAATAAATAGGACGTGTTAAAAAAAAAATTGTCCAGTTTAAGAATACATAAATATATAAAAATAAATGAAGCTCGAATAACATCGATTTTTATCATTTTTATTACTGATAAAATCATGGAAAATTTTATAATTTTGTAGAACTTTTGAAAAAATTTGATGAGTTAATATAATACAAAATCATAATTCTTTAATGCATTCTACTTGAAATATTAACATTTATCATCGAGAATATTATTAGGTATGTGTCTTTGTATGATTCTTGCTGATAACGCACAATTATAATATCTTATATAGATTTTCTCGTGCAAGCTTTCTTGTCATTAGAAGTTGTAAGTTTAATCGCGTCGCGAAGTAAATCTCCTGCGTATTCGGGCTATTTACTTTCGAGCGACCGCTGCTGGAATATAAGATCTGGTTAGCGGCATGCATATTGATCGTGCTAAGTACTTGAAGATAGTCACCTTACTACTAATCTTAGCGTTAATGTACGCGAACCATAAGAAGCGTGTATCTCATGCTGCGTAAGTATCGTTAAATTTTAAAGACTTATAATTTCGGAAATTTAAAATTGAGTTTTGAAATTTATGTGAAATTATTAATGGAAAATTATTTTAATAATCCAGTTTTATCTATCGCAAGAAAAGATTACGATATGTCTGAACTACACTTTATAATTAGTAATCATCTATAAAGTTTTGGTCGTCTGGATCCAAAAACAAATAATGATGTATTTGAGATAAACAAGTGAAAAGTTTAAAAGCGATTCTTAAACATATAGTTGCATGCTATAAAGATTACGAAAGAATTCGGAGGGGATTTATCTTGAAAAGAACGTGAAATCGATTAAGAAACAGAAACCACTGTAGAAACTAAAGTTAACTGAATCGTCAACAAGACTCAAGGGAACTAGCTAATGATGACGACTGGGACTGAGAATCGACCCAGTTTGTCATACTACATTCAAGATGTATATAAATAATCCTAAATCTAGGACATTTTGTTTTCTTACTTCAAAAGTATCATAATTCAAGAAACGATTTCCGTATCACTATTATTAATGAGTTAAATAAATATTATTTACATTTATCAAAAATGAATTAATTTTAACTTAAAAAAACATTTAAATTAAAAAAAATCATCAAACTAAAAAAGGATGGTTTAAAAAAAAAATCATTAGAGGAGAAGGTAATATTATGGCCAGTGTATATATTGTGGCCTCCCTTAATATGCTCTGCTATTATATAGCAAATCCTTCCTAATGATTACTTATAGAATTAGTATTATTCAGTAGCTCGTCGTCAGTAGCTTATGACGCTAATATACCAATACTCAATGGCTAGCACTTATAATGCATTTTTACTTTCAAGTATTTCGAAACGTTTCTGAGGTACATTTTAACATTTAATTATATCTACTTCCTCATTTTTCTTAAACCAAAGTGTATTATCACGAATATATGTATTTTTGAGTGTGTTATTTGCTATTCAACATTTTATTTGATTCTACATTTTGAGTTATGTAAATTTAAACAATAGAGCATCAATAGACCTTCTATTGATTACTTACGGCTTTTAAGATTTTCATATCAAAATTATTTAATAATCGATTGCAGCTCTATTGTTAATCTATAGTTTATATTACGTGTACTATTTTTAATACTGAGCAGCTTATGCAGCAGTTATATGAATATATATACATTCATTTGCATACATTTTAAAATGTTTTACTTGTTAATTTTATAATCAAATACTTCCTAAACAAAACTATTTTAAGATTATTTTCATCACATTACTATTCATTTTTTTTTCGAATCATGCAATTTCGCCACATTTTTATTAATAGTATCCTAAGTAATAAATATTTTGTAACTTTGAGTCCAGAATTGATTCAACATTTTAACGAATGTAATTGTTAAGTTTTAAACTTAAATATTGATTATTAACAAAGTTAATAAAATGTAAGTTGTATAAAATGTAACTGGGGTGTCATAATACCATCTTCTCTTCTATAACTTAAAAGGATAATAGATTTTCAAAAGTTATGAAACGAAAATAATAAAAATAGCACTTGATCATGTTAAGGGTATACTCCTTTTACCGATATTGTTTGATTAATCAATAATTTTTTATCAAGTTAAAATAATAAAATAATTTTTTTTCTTTTTCTGAGAAATTTGATTTTTTTTTTAGTTGTGTCGCTTTTAAAGTAAAGAAACGATATACATACATAAAATTTTAAAAAACGTTAGGTATTAATAGACGAGAAAAAGGATTTTTTATAATATAAAAAATACATTTTTCATACATACTGCGGTATTTAAAAGTAAAATATTGACTGTGTCAATGTTACATATGGTATATTGTAAATAGAAAAATACAAGTTTTTCACTACCTGACCATAGAGATTTTGATGAAAAAGTTTGATTTATCAATGTGTCGAGACATATCACGTATGAAGGAGTTAAGATTCAAAAGGAATGCGTGAGCACTTCCACATGGTATTAACTAAATCAATAAGATCGACGTATGCTAAGCTAACAGCATTTCCACACATATCAGTGAGTTATTTATCTAGTTTGTGTGTCCAAACTTCGTACCGTTAATCTAAATGACTAAATTCGAGAATACTTCGACAGCTATCGTGTATTGACGCTGTTACTTATTCGTTTCTGAAATAAATGAACAAGTAGTGACCCGAATACTCGGACTAACATTTCGTCGTCGAAAGACAACGGAATTGAACGGAATTTGAAATTGAACGAGAATAGATAAAGGCAATACTTTCACATTGCGTTGATGTGCTCTTCTCATGTTGCAAGTGCTTTAAACTTTTGTATATGTGTTAATGCATACAGCAATAGCAGGAAACCTTTGTAAATCAGGCGCTGAAGGTGCAATTTTCTTCATCTACTCTAATTGCTGTAATGTAATATGTCGCTGCCGAGAGGAGACGCAAGCGATCTTAATTGATTAATTATTTGACGACGTCGGGTGAAGTTAGAGAGTAAAATTGACTCGAGGTGCGACGAACATCAAGCGCGAAATATTTGTTTGCTTCTTAATAATTTAAATATTTACTTGGAAATTTGAGCGAGAACTTTGTACTTACTTAAGGAAAATTAATATGTCGATTCGAGGCAACGACGAGACGCTGAAAGATGAATTGCGACATCTGCGTATTTTCCCAAGCGACATGAAAGTATTCTCAGAGAGATCCGTTTCATTGAATCTTTCTTCAAGATGCTGTTTCGTATAAAAAGTCCACAAAGCATGAAAAGTACATGAAAAGCACATAAAATATGATGAGTGCAAAAAGTAGTTGTAGCAGTGCAGTTTTGTGAAAGTCTTTTATTGGTTCTCGTGCCACATGGCAAACTGAACCAAGACTTTGCATAGAATACATTTGATAAACGACAGCCCGATCGATGCGCGGTTAAATTGCGGCTTGTCGCTTTAAGATCCCGACTTAGCTATGTAATTCACCCTTTGAATGTTTGAATTCGGCTGCCAAGATGGCTGCAGATCTTCGGCGTAGCGTTGGAAGCTGACGTAGTTTGTCTCGGTCGCTTGTACGCTGAAGATTTATGGAGAGTCATGGCGCAGGTGGCAGCTTAGCATATCAAATTCGTAGTGATGTAGGTCAGATGTGTTTAAAACGTACTAATGAAATATCTCCGTCAGTGATCTATGAGAGAAAGAAATCAGCTAGTGCAGATCATGATGCAATAGATGGCTCCAATGCAGACCGCGATAGTAATTAAAGCGCAGTTGTATATTTGATGAACAACTGTACAACGGTATACCGTGATTACCCGCACGTTACTTAAGTAATTGCTTTTAAAATATTTAATCGTAGAATTTAACTTAATATTTAAATTACAATGTTTTTAAGCTTGAGGATTTATGTTTCTTCGTTCTTGTTTGTTTACTAAAAAACAGGCAAGCAATTTATATGCACTTTTATTTCACGAGTCCGCTAAAAGGAAACAAATTAACGCACTTTCAATATACAATTTAATTAATCCTCCAAGTTGAGACGGTCTATTGAACCATCTCAATTATAAATCTGTTAAAAATGACAAAATGTCAAACAATTCAATTTTTTTATATTATATTCACAAATTTGGATAAATATACTTAGTATTTTTTGTCGCCTGAAATTAATTAATACTTTTTAATTAACATATAACAATTTAAATGGATCTTACAAATCCATTGTCAGTAATTGTACAGATTTTGGTTAACTCTGAGGGTTCAACAATTATTCAGATTTCATCATTCAGATTAATTAAATCTCATCATTCTTTAAAGCAATTCTTTTCATTCATGGAAAATACGATCTTGCTCAAGTAAACTTCAGCTAAATAGATCTCAAAATAATTTTGTTGAACATTAAAATAATTATGTGAGACTTTCAAGCAATGCTGCAAAAATTCTTAATGTTAATAAATAGTTTGAGCGACTTATGTAATTATCAATAGTCCAAATTATCTTCAAAATTATCTTCAGATCTGTATTTAGCTGATTTTTTAAATATTTCAGTGCATCTTTGGAAATTAATTAAGGGCATTACAGCGGTATTGATATACAACAGAATATAAGCTAGTTGTGTTGAGAGTTAAAATCATCATCGCGTGTGACAATTCTGCGACTTCTCATTTCGCGCTCCGCGTCAAATATCGTCCGCGTGTTTATCGAAATTCGCTCGGCATGACGTTAAAGTCCGCGCTTACGTGTAGGAAACTAGCAGAAGGTAATACCGTGACACGATGTCAGAGGGAGGAAAAAGGAGAGAAGGCGATTTGATTTTCCATTCATGCGGATGTTTGATGACGACATTCGCGTTCGGGAAATCGCGCGCATGGATATATTGGCGATCTCGATTCGCGCGTCCCGCTGCGATATGGCTGATACGAATAACGCCATTTCATGGATGGAGAAGGGGAATCGATATCTGATACGGCAGTAGAGTAATAAGTCCCTCCGTGTATGAGAGAATCCGCGCTAAAGGGCGGGATGACGAGGATTTTTATTGCTTGATCGTGAAAAACGTTGCGATTGCAAAGAGACTCTATCGCGAGACTTTATCGCGATCCTTGCGCGGATTAGCGAGAATCATTGCACTGCAGTCCGCAAACCGTCGACTACCGCCGTTGATTTTCCGGTACTTTTATTTGACCACGTGACTAATGCAAATTAATTAATTTGTCCAAGTGAATTTTCCTCTTCTGGCCGACGCGACGTGCAGCCGTCGACGTTCTTGACGATGCCATTGCGTTTCTCACCGATGGAATGTTGTGTAGCACGAGCTACACGCGAGTTAATTTAGCGTGTGATTATAATAAATATTAGATTGTCGCGCGCGTATACCGGTGCATTTGCGGTGGAATCTCATCCAAAATGTCTCGTTACAAAATGTCCAATCGACCGGAAAGCTTTAATTCGACTAGAGAGAATTCAGAATTGTCGTAGCTCTGAAATATCTATTTTACAAAACATCTCCATAACAAATGCATAATGTAATTGTAATTAATGCGCATGATAGAAATCTGACGAGTGTTTCAAAAATACGTACGATGAGTGGAGCTTAATTAAAATCAAGGTTCTCCCGTGACAAATATTTTATTAAAGGGTGAGGAGATTTAATCACGATGGGTAACAATTATATTTTATCGATTTGCAATAAAAGCCAATCGCAGGTGAAAATAATTAAATTATATTTGTTAAGAGAGCTCGTTATGTGAAGAGCACTCGTAAAAATTGAAATAGCGTTAATAATCTTTATTG
>NW_012130075.1:684277-718161 GCF_000143395.1 Atta cephalotes
CTGGCTCAAAATTCGATACTTGGCATCCGACTAACTGACTAGGATATCATATCGGGCGATATCCTATTTTTCACGCTATCGAACGCCAACGCGCGATTTACATCCTTCACAGTGGTGACCCGAAATCGGCAGTGTTGATCTCGTATGGTGGCGCAGTGAAATCGGGGCTTCTTCTCTTTTCCTATTCTCCGCATCATAAATGTTTCATGAGTGGGATATTCTCGCGGGCGAACCCGCGTGTAATGTCAGGTCTGCCACAGGGAGACAGACCGATACAAACGACTACGAAAACCGGCGGCGCACTGGTGGATATGAAATTTTATCGAACACGCATTCTGTACTGAGTAAACCCCGGCGAAGCTCGCCTGAGGAATTTTCCGATTTTCCGCGAACAATGTGGTGCCGCAAAACAGATCGAGTTACAGCTTTAAATTCGATACGTGCACCTATGTATACGCGAGTGTTTTGCAAATGAAATTTGAATATTTAAAAACGATTGCGTTAGAGTAATTGGCGTTAAACCATTCTGCCATGATTTTGGCACTGATGTTATGTTACGTTTCAGCAGCTATATCATGGTGGTGTCATTAGAATAACCATGATTAAATTACCGGCCACAAAGATTTTGAAATGCTCGTTAAACAAAATAAAGTACTTTTTACGACGTCTATAAAAGTCAATCCGCATTGATCCGTAGTGATTTCCACGTTATGAAAGAGATTAACCATTATTACAACAGAAACGAACATTTGCGTTATATATTAACGAATATAACATTTTAGTAATACTATCTATGACATTGAACGATCCGTAAATTGATTATTGCTTAAAGAAAGTATCCTAATAAAAGCGTTGAAAGCTCAACCGGATGAATAAAATACGTAGGCGACCCGTTGCAGAACGAATCACTTTCAGCGCTTTCAACGGCAACCTAATTGGCACTTGGAGCGCAAAGAGTTAAGGATTTACGTTCGCGGACGGTTGCAAAGATTCGACGTGCTGTAATTTCATCGTGTTAATGCTCGCGGGAACGCGCAAAGCACGAATCCAAAAGTTCCTCGGTTCATCGGACGCAAAGGGCTGTAAACGACGCTTCATCAACCCTTATTGGGTGAAAATAAATGTCAGCGACGGCTTGGAAAAGACAAGAATGAGAGACAATAGCCGGCGTGAGCAACTTTAAAATGACACGATCGTAAAAAATGAGAAAGACTTTGCTAATGAATTTTTTTCTCTCTCCTATTTGACGTGAGAAAACTTGAACTGTTCTTTACAAGCCGCGACAGCCCGAGGTGTTTTTCTCGCAACGTAGTTTATCGGTCGCCATTATCGGTACGACACAAGGTGGAGGCAAATATAATGCGGCGTGCTATGTAACATTCCGTAAATAGATCACGGATAATGCGAAAGAGTGATGCGTATGCCGCACACGTAAGCGCGCGGTGAGCAAACGTGTAACCGTTATAACTTGCAAACTTCACCGTCGTCGTCGTCGTCGTCTTCGTCGTCGTCGTCGTCGTCGTCGTCGTCGTCGTCGTCGTCGTCGTCGTCGTCGTCGTCGGTAAATATAAGCTTTACAACACGTGGAGCGCAATTAAGCTTATCGAATTTCAATCTTTTCGCCGTCGCGCCGTGTCGCGCGAGCGTAAGAATCCACGACGTCAAACACGGACGATCCTTTATGGAAGGTACGGTATTCGCGAAAAAATTTTTACTTTATATGCAACGCCTAATTGTTATATCACGAGAGAAACGTGACGCTCTCTCCTTAGCACATAGACGTCGTAAAAAAGAAGCGGATGACTTGAAGCTGCGTCATGCTGCTCTAACAAGATTATCCTCGGCTACGTTAACGTTTGCCTACTTTTTGCGCACATATTTCTGCGATCGCGTACTTCTTACGGAATCGATAGCCATCGATCCAACCTTCGATATTTTCTACGAGAAGAAAGAACCATAGGGTGCATGATCAAACTTGCCCGTGGACCTTAGTGCGATAAAAGTTTAAAATTCTTTTATAGAACGTCACGATCTCGTCTTTCATGTGTGTCCAACTTTTACCAACACTCATCTATATCCTTCTCCAATCGAATAAATCCATGACACTTTGCAGCGAAATGTGAAGTTCTAAAGGAAAAGTTGCTTTAAGATATTGTAACTCAACCTTTATTATTTTGTAAATAGGAATCACTAAATTTAAACTACACTGTTCAATATCAAAGGTAACCCAATTCCTTTAAATAACATTCTGTTATTTTTAACTTCCATGTGTATCAAAATGTAAATCAATCCTTTTGTGCGGTTTGTTTCAAGTAAATAACGTCCATACGTATGCACTTAGTAAATAACGTATGCACTTAATAAATAACAAACTAAATTTGAATCGAATTTAATATATTTCTTTGAGTTACATTGTTTAACTCTATTGTTCAATTAACAATGTGTAAAAGTAGGGGGCGACCTAGAAATGATTATTATAAAAATAACTCAAATTGGATATAATTTGACGTTATAAATTTAATAATGTATTCCAGCTTTGCGAGTAAAAATAGATTTATCTTATAATTAAAATTTCTTGCTAATCCACATTAAAAAGTTTAATTTTTATAATTAATTTATTTGATATAAAATGATAATATTAAAAGAGAGAAAGAAAGAGAGAGGGAATATGTCATATATTCAAATTTAAAGAGGTCAATAAAAAATGAAATAATATTAGATAATCACGCAAATCAACATGCCAAGTCTACGAATATAAATGAAGTTTTCCTGTTAATTCGATGAAGATGTGTGGCTGTGGCTAGCGTTGATGAAGGTGAAAAGGGAAAGCTGCCTTTAAATCATTTTTGCCGACAAGCCATTTTGCAGCGCCGGCACGGAACGAGAAAAAAATTACTTTAGTAACTTCAATTTGCGGCAACATGTTACTACAACGGTGAATGTAGATAGGGTGCGATGAGAAGGGCAGATAGATGAAGTTAAGGCAAACGGATGAGAAGTTAAAAAATTGCGAAATGTAGACGGAGTTCCGAGCATGTCCTATCTGTCTTTGTTACTGTACTATGTAGAATGACAAAGGCGAGAGAGAAGAGTTATCCGATAACTTCAATTTGCTAGAGCGTCCCATTCAAGACTTCGTCTTATTACATCCGCGTTCATGGCTCGCGTGAACTTTACAAAGTCTGAACGCGACCATCCCGTAGGTAGCTAGCTATCAATGTATGTGAATCGATCTTCGACTTCTTCGACATTTATCGAATTGACTGCGCGCGGCTTGCTTTACAAATGGCAGTCACTTGTATTGGACGTATACCTGCGATAGGCAAAGAATTTTGCCTCAAATTTTTGTACTGCTCACATTGTGAGAATGAATTTGTCGTGTACTGATACGTCTTTGTTAGAAGAAAACTTTATTGAGCAATAAAGTTTATTATGGAATTCTTATCGTTTTATTATGCAATAAATAATTTTTGTTAATCCGAGAATAGCCATCTTGTTCTTTTTTATGTGAACAATCGCTTGAAGTTTTTACATCCCAATTAAAATCACTTTTGTTAACAATATATTAACAATATATATATTATTATATATTATTGATTATTTTTCAATTGTTATTAATATTTGAAAACGTTATGGATTTAATCACAATTTTTTGAAAAAAGTGAAAACCAAATAAATTAAAACAAAAGTGCACGTTAAATGACATTTTTTAAAAATAAATATTTTAAAATATTGTTTTTATATAAATATCTTAATATAATGATTGTTTATTGTCGGTTTTTAATGGAATTGCTTATTTAAAGGTTTATAAAAATTATTTAAAAAAAAAATGAAAATATATTAAACAATATGTATAACAAAACTATTTTATAACAATTTATATTTTTTCGTCGTTGGGATATAAAAACACATGTGACTATTCCTATGTTAAAAAAGTAATAATTATTTATTATATAACAATTTAAACAGAATGATTAAAAATGCAATTATCCGATATGTAGACATAATATGATAACTAAATAGCGTGATCAATCCGTTAAATATATGTTACTTTTTAAAATTAGGTTTTAGAAACGTTCATTTATTTTGGTCCACTCTATATGCAATGTAGCACTTTTTGCTCATTAGCGCAAATATCTTCATGCCATAGCTATTCACACCGTTAATACCAAGATGAGTTCCGTTGAGTGCTGCTTTTAAGAGGCGAATGCAACGTTGGTGCTGCGGAAAGTTCGTTCTTGGCTCGGCGTATCCCAAGTATCAAGGGATTATTACCTATTTCGACCCGCAGAACCAGCACTCAGCGAATTTCGTCTAATGATGAAAAGGTCAAAGCCACATAAAAAATGTGCAAGAAGTAGTGCCTCAAAGAAGATTGTTGCAATCGGAAATAGACGCATATGGTGCCATTGTATATAATTCTGTTCAAAATATTTTGCAAAGATAAGAAAACATGCATTTATACGTAGCAATTTGTATATAAATGAAACATGAAATAGACAGTGACTCTCTTTGTGAATAAAGAGAAGATAAAATAAATACGAAGCTCACGGTTGCAAATTAAACTAAATACTCGAAATAATTTTGTATAACTTACAAGGTCGATTTGTCTTCAATCAGCTTAACTTTTTTCTAAATATTAAAATTTGGAATCTCGTACCAAATGTTACTTTTACCAACGATTGCTACCTAAATCTCTTTATCCTTTAGAAAGTTCTAAATCCTATTGCACTTTTTTACTAAATCTCCAAATCCAACTACTCATCTAACTTTTGCTACTACTTGTACAAGAAAAAAATGAATAAATCCATTTACCATTTCTTTACTAAAGATCCGAGACTATCTACTCGTTTTTTTCTCAAGCATCTAGAAACCACCTGCTGCTTTTCTGTGAGAAATCAAGAGTTAACCACTTCAGTTCTTACGAGAAATTATCTTCTCTCAATTGAAATTGGATTGGTGATATTAAGAATATATTAATAAAATTTGAAATATTGATTTTATGTTATTTTTATATCGTCTGTAAAAAGCTCAGTATTGTACTTTTATTTAAAAATATAGTACACAACTCTAAAAAATAATTTTCTAATATGGGAACAATTAGAGAATAATTAGAGTGGAATGTCATTTAAGATACGTACAAGAAGCAATTACACTCTAATGTAGAAAACATACTGGCTCAGTTGTTAAAAATAAATTCGTGTTAAAAATAAGCTTTACAATTCCTATTTTCTCTTCTATTAATTCTATTGAAACTATATTGTAATTCTGATCACATATTGGTTATTATTTTAGAAAATTGCAAATTATTGCAAAAAGTACCATATGTTATATGAAAAGCAAATTACACGAAGATCGATTTTAACATCATTTTTTACAGACCAGATAAAGCGAATACGAATAATTATTTTGGATGTTTCATATGACGAATATTTTTAACTTCATGACATAATTCAAACATTAAAAACCATAAAATAGGTATTGATATCATAGAAGAAAGATTTAAAAAATAATTTTCTTTCTCTGAATTGTAAAATTAAAATCAAAATCTTCCCTGCATCATTTGTCTGCAATTATTGTCTAATTATTTTATTAGATTCATTTAAAAAAATAATTAATTCTCACTCTCTTTTTTCTTCAATTATAATATATTAAAATCAAAATCAAACTCTTCTTTGCAATGTTTTTATCTGCAATATAATTATTACAGATAAAAAAAATGAATATTTTAATTGTATTTCAAAACAATCGTATTAAATATAATTTAATGTATATAGAGTAGATAGAAATATATTATAAAGTAAATACAACCAATTTTCTCTCAAAACTATAAATATATTAAATTTGTTCGATTAAAAACTGTAGATAGTCAGTGAGATATTAATATATGATTTCGATATCACTAATACGATCTGGATAATCTGAATATTTTTATTAATCTTTTAATATATTAAAAGATGACATTTCTATTTACTATTGCTGAAATATCTCGCGTCACACTTGAATTTCTTTCGATTCGCTGCATTTATTACCATGTTGTCAGATCAGCGGAACAATTTCGCGAGCGAATTGAATTCGATATGAAGATAGAGAGAGAAAGAGAGAAAAAGGGAGTAGTCACGCATGCAATTTTCGTGACTTATACACTTGTTTGAATGAACGGGATAATGTACGGGGAAGCGTATGGCATGTTCAATACAATACTACGTATACTCAATACACGATAAGAAGAATAAGAAAACGAGAAGGAAGGAAAGAAGAACCTTTCGTCGTATACATGAGGAGAGGAGGGATCGCAATTTTCCAAGCGGAATCTTCGTAGCAAGAAAAGCAGCAGGTAAAGAGATTTCGTCCTGCATTTTTCTACAGGCGGCAGATATTTCTCAGCGGTTGTGAGCGCACGTAGCGCCGCTCCGAGATTTCGCTTCATTGGATTCGTTATTATTCGTACGGCACGGCGGATACGACGAAACGAGAGATAGACAGACAGATAGACAAGAGAAACGGGTTCGGGCCACGACGGTATCAGCGATCTAATTTGCAAGACGTTTCAGTGCTGTATTCGCGGTACCTCATAAAGATAAATTGGCATCACCCTTCGTGCTGCATACGAGAACTTTTTCGAGCGTAATTGGTCTTTGCGATGACGACGATATCTGTTTCGTGGAGTGCATATTAAAAGAAAGAAATTTTTTTCTACGGGTAATTAATGAAGAAGTTGTTTTTGATAAAAAAATTGCTTTAAACTGTGCCTTTTTTTTTTTATAAAGAAATTGCTTTAAATTATGCAGGAAATTATGGAAAGTCAGAGTTTTTGCCACAGTGGAACGGATGACGTCATTTCAGAATGAAGTCATTTTTGTAAAAAAAAAAAAAATATCTTTCTCATGCAGGCGTACACGCGATAAGGCACAAAATGGAGATCATTAACAACTTAACCACATATCTATCAAAGTAGGGCAAGGTGTACTTTTATAGAAGTTGAGGCGCGCGAATACATTTCACTGTGTGGAGTGATGTTATAACAATCGGATAATTCTCACTAGTATGATACGATGTACAATTGCTACGTTCTAGCTACAAGATACGGACTATCGCATAATGATGTGTATTTTGTCCCAAGTTCGAAACAATTTACATTAATCTTCTTCACACAACTTCAATGTCATTATGTTTTAGCAGCTTGTGTCTGATATCGATGCCTCATAACGTTCAAGTTTCTTTTTTGAAAGAAAAGATATTCAAAATGTGTTTGTTGGAAAAAATTTTATGCTTATGAAGGGGTGAATGAATCTCAATAATTCCGAAGAGTAATAAAGCTTAATATGATAGAGATATCTGTCGATTGGCGATAATTTAACATAATACTCGATGATGCATTTTTCTTTTATTAATTGTCAGATTGATAAATGAGATAAACAGAATAAAATGCAAAAATCTATTTATGCATACAACTCGCACGTCACATCATATGTATTATTTATTAGAAGGAAAAATACAATTGTAATGTGAACTGACCGGAACGATACGTCATAATCCAAAAATACTCAGGTTGTTACTGATACGTCATTAAAACGTTAAAATATATCGTTGGAATCGATATTCAGTTATTGCTTCATATTTACATTCTCTATTTTTGTCTCTACAAACTCTGTTAACTTTATGAAGAGATCACATTGCATATATCCGCACAACAACAAATATCATTGCTAAATAAATGACATAAAATTAAATGCTCTGTTACGTTTGCATCATAAAAAAGATTAAATTTGTTCATAATATTAATACATATATAATATCTTTTGATACAAATTTATATTTAATTATTTTAATTATCTGATATTATTGAATTCTCGCACATATTTTAAATCAAATAATTTATCGCTGTCACTATTCATAATTGCCATAAATTGCACTAAATGTATAAATATATGTTTTAATAATTGCATAATAAATGATACAACTTCTAATCGTTAACAAAAAAAAGTTGCGAACACTTATGTTTGGAAAATGCCAAATTTCCCTCGCTGTATCGTTGACGTTATCAAACTCATAAAACACGGTTCGTGATCAGTAATACATTAAACGTGGCGAAAGTCGTTATTCACGCCGGCTTCATATAAGCGATAGCACGGCGCTTCTTCCGCTAATCGTTTTTCATCCGGTCTGTCTCCTGGGTGTTATCTTCTTGCAAAAGTATTTTTAAGTGACTTATTACTACTTTAGGAAATTGTAGAATGGTAAAGCGAAACGTTTACTGGTGGTAAATGTAAATTAAGCGTGGAATATTCCATATCGGGCCGATACAATTTGCGAAACAGGAAATGGAGAGTAATTAAACTTGGAAAAGCCGCGACTGAATTGGAAAATAATACATATGTGTTTGTAATAATAATTTACATTTATTTCAAAGGCAAATTATATAAATTATATAAATTATCTTTTCATGGAATCGTAATTATGTAATAAACATCAACAATTAATATCGTACTGATAAACGAGCATGAAATGTTAGAATTACTCGAGAAATTACTTGCATAGAATACCGCACAAGTAGTATATGTAATCTGCGAGAGAAATGCCGTTTATCACGGAAGCGAATAGGATAATTGTTTGCAATATCCATATTTACAATACCATCACCATCCCTAAGTTACACAGTAACCAGATGTTGCAGATCGCCTCCGCTGGGCCAACTATCTAAACTTTCCTCGTGCTGGGGCTTTTCCTAACTCAACCCGAAATGAGTATTATAAATCGCGAAGAGTTCACTATCTTCTCTTTAACATATTGTCAATGGGATAGTCGAACTTTGTGTTTTCAATAAAACGCGATACACTATCATGATACATTACATTATGCATTGTTACATCGAATATTCTAATAAATCTTATATCGCGATTTTTTCCACAACCACTGACAGAATTTGATATTCTTCCTCTCGATTTTATTACAAGAAAGTTTTCTGGTTTTATACAATTGAAAGAAAAGTTAATATTTCAAGTCTATAAAGAGGATCGGATGTACGATGTTTTTATTGGACTGGTATTGGATAAATATTACATTTTTTGAAATATATTGGACAAATTGGATTACGCTTATCGAGAAAAATGTTTTAATTACATCAACAAGATGTACATGGTAAAATGCATTTTGGTAAGAACAGAATTTCTGATTATCATAATTGGATTGGATATTTTATAGCTAGATCGTTTTCGTATATAATTATAATATAATAAATGTATATAATTATACAAAAATAGGTATAAATTACGTCCATTAGTTAATGATCCATTTGATCATTTTTGGACTTTCCTTTTTATTTTAGCATTATCATTATTAAGAAATTCTGATATTTAACAGAAAGGAAATAGGATTAGGATATTAGGAAATAATCATCTGGTAATTTCTAGAAGGATTTCGTTTATTTTCCAACGATTTAGACGTATTGATTGAATCTACTAGTCTTTGTTTTTACAATAATATATTATGAATTTTTAAGATTATTATATAAATTGTGCAATTCCCGCGCTGTGTAACGCTCTCATTGTCCGTAAATTATTTGATAGTTTTTGAATCTACTAGATTTTCAATTTATATATAACTAGATTTTTTCCAGCACTGCATTCATATCGTTTTTACGGTGTTCGAAGTTTATATTCATTCATATCGGATAAACTGAATCGGATGTAGTTATTTTTATACTACATTGCATCTTATAAAATACGTTATGAACGCATAAAATAAGATATATGCAAACGATGTATTGTAGATATTTTAAAGTATTCCGTGGAAAAGACGTGTACTGACGGATGCCTCAATTTCCGAGATTGACGTAGCGTGTACGATTTTTGATAAATGGAGAACGCTAACGGCTATAGGCATTTCCTATCTGTCACACGGAATCTGAGTTGACGGTAGCTTTTAATAATCTGCAAAGCGGTCTTTCCTATAAGCCATTCGGAAAGAATGGCTGTTGCCTTGCTGTTTGTACCGACAAACTATTGCAAGTCATCTCTGTGCATGCATAAAATAGGAATAAAGTAATACTATATAAAACATTGATATTACGTTAAATAATTCATTTAAAAAATGATTTAAATTTAAAATATAAAAATTTTGATAGAACGTTAAAACGGTATAATTAATAATGTAACTTTTTCATTATAACAGTTTTTTTATTGTAATAATTATTTTATTTTGTTGTCAATAAAGACACATACCAGACTTTATTAATATTAAATTTTATTGATATTAGAATATTCTCTCAGAAGCCACGTGTAGTACAGTTTTAATAAACCGATGAAACCTTCAAAATGCAATTAAAAAATTTGCGTACAAGGGGAGATTTAGATAAATTTTTTAAATATATAACACTCATTGTATATTATACATAATATTATTTAATATTTCGATATTTATGCCTCTTTTATATGCACAGAATATAAAATGTAAGTTATTAAAAGAAATGCGATAAACAACAATGTGTTTTGATCGATTAATGTAAGAGTACGTTATACACATTTATGTGCAACATTTTAAAATCTTATTGGGAAGTATTTGTCTCTGTCATTTAAAGACAAATCAATAAACTATCCATATGGGTTACTTTTAAAAGAAACAAAAGTGATTCGTTGCAAACTTGGAGCAAAAGATATAGCTTTGTCGAGCTGTCGCGTTCATACTAGGATGTGCTGTCGGAAGATCCAGGAGAACAACAAACGAAATTGTTATCTATGTATACAAAAGTGCTACAAAAACACATTAGATTAACTTACTTGAAAGTCTTTCGTTTCTTTTAATAAAGAATATTAGAATTTACAATAAGAGGAGAAAAATACAACATTGTGGAGGATTGTGATGAAAAATAATTTTAAAAATCCACGATTATTAAAATACATGACCGCAAAATTAATGGTTCCAGTTAAGACGAGTGTTGTTTCAATGCAAAAATAAGTCGTTATTAGAGAACCGATTAATCATGTAGGATATTTATAATGCTCTGCAAGAAGTTTATTTTGATAAATGTCTCTTGATAAACAGTTACAAAAAGAAGAGAAGACGCATGTTATATATAATGTCAATCGAATTAGTAAGTATTTAAAAATTGTATTTATTGTACAGTAAAAAAATGTTTTATATTTGTTTTATATTAAAATCGGTTCTTATTAAAATTTTTGTATTGTATTTTTAACATATCCAAGTGTCAAGTTAACATAATGTGGTTATTTAAATATTTTATATTATATTGATATTCAACAATTTTTAATTAAAATAATACAATTTATGAGTAAAACAAATGATGAAAATTTATATATTTTAAATTATTTTAAAATATAAACCTTATAATAATAAATGTGTACATTTATCAGATTATATTTAGATATTAATTTTAATTAAAATATACTTTAAATTATATTTAAATACATTTGCGCAACTTATTTACAAATTGTTTCAGTATTATATTTTTCGTGTTAATATTTTATGTAATATTGTTATTTCCTAACATAATCATCTTGTGTTAAACTAACACACATTTTCTACCTGTGTAGAGAACTTATTTCCTTTTTTGTAAATTTTACAATAATCTATTAAAATTAGTAATACTCGTTTATTTTTCAAAAATAAACGAACATTGTAATTGCGCAACTCAAATAATTATTCTTCCACCGAACAAATTACGTTTATGTTACAAACAGAAACCCCGTCGTTTCGAGATGTAAAAATTAATGGCTCCGGCGGATTGGCCCATAAATTTACTTCGACATACGTTGTGTCCTGACGATCTCGCTAAAAAGTACAGTCCTCCGAAATGCTCGCGACACAGTTTTACCGGTGTACATTGTCGGGATGTAAGTTTTTCTTATTTCGCTTAGTAAGCGATATCTAAACCAAGCCAGCTCGGATTCGCGTCAAACGAGAATATGAAACGATGCAATTCTTATGATCTACGTTTCTAAAGAATTGCTTGGATGAAAGAGAGCGAGAAAAAGAGAAAATGAATATAAAAACAACGAAACATGTACGATGCGCGACGTTGCAATTACAGTAAGTTCCATATCAGTAAAAAGATCTTTGGAAGGCCGGTAATAAATTGTCTATGACAGTTGATGTGGCATCATATTGTAGGTGACATCGACCCGCATGTTACCGGCAAATCGATTTTCCGAAAGCACCGCCCTGTCAAATTGCGCGAGCAACACACAGGTGCATTTAACTCTCTCGCATATGATCGATGAACGCATTCGGACGCATCGCGTAAACGCGGTCGAAATCGCGGCGCCGAAAATCCACGGAGTTTTCGATCAGTTCATCGTAACTGTATGCGGCATAACAGAGATTTAAAAAAAAAGTAGATTATTTCGTCGAGAAGTGACGTTAATTAAAATGCGCGTCAACGTCCATCCGTTCACGTGGATTTTATTCCAGAAATTCAAATGTTTCATTTGTTTATTCGTAATGTATGTCGTAATAATAACTAGTGATGGGAATTTTGTTGGAATATTACACGCATTAAGAATTGTTTAAATTTCTTTAAAATTATATTATTTATATATAAATATAAGTATATTCTATTCTGTATAAAATTTTATTATTTACATGACTCAATTGCAACAAGATTATTTTATTTATTTTATTTATTATTATTTTATTTATTATTATAATTTATGAAATTACGATATATTTACTTATTTTAATTTAAGTATGAAAGTACACTGAGAGAAAAATGTTTGGTATTTGTAACTATAATTATTACTATAATTATACTATATTACTATAATTATACTAATTATTACTTCTATAATAATAATAATAATAACAGTATATGTATGTAATTCTAACAATAAATGTATATAGTTGGCAACTTAAACGACTATACTTATAGTTATTATAACCATAAAAAAGTTGAAATTACTACAAAAATTATTCAAATGATTATAATTTATAATATTTTATAAATTATAATATTTTATAATTATAATATTTTAGTTATATTTTGGGAGAACTATAAAAAATATAGTTTTAACTTTTTTATGGTTATAATAGCTATAAATATTAATCATTTTAGGTTACCAACTATATACATTTGTTGCTAGAATTATACATACAGTTATTATTATTATTATTATTATTATCATTATGGTAATATATAATTATGGTAATATATAATTATAGTTACAAATATTTTTCTGTCAGTGTACAACCTATTTTATTTATATCAGCTTAATAAATAATACTTTTAAAGATATCATGTCTTACGTTATATTTTTACAAATTTATGTGTGTTTATGATATATATTTTTATATCTTAATAGCCCCCCTGCTTGCATAAAATTGCATAGTATTCCAATTAACAAATACGCTATATCGATGTTAAAACTATGACCACTGAAAAAAATATCCCGTGTGGAATTATCCGATTTACGGAGATTTTAAAATCTGTCAATTGCGCGTGTTCTATGAATGCATCGGTTGTGACGGAAAATGTACAACCGCCATATACCCATATTACGCGTACAACACACGAGTATATACGCGTATATGTTGTAAATGCATTGTTATACTTTCCTCGCTATGACACAATTTCATCAAAATTCCAAAACCAAGCCACATGCATTGCAGTGTCGTCCTCGGATGTGACCTTCTATAAATCTAGATTAAGTTTTATTAGTTTTCAAAGGCGAATTTATATATCTTTCTCAAACAAGAAATAGGATTGACATCTAGTATTATATCATTCCGTTCACATTGTCCTCGTAAAAGAGAAAAAAAAAGATGAACGTTAAACTCAATTCTCTCCTTAATCTCGTGAGTGTTCATCGGTCGACGCTCCTCGCCGACATTTCTTTCGACGAAAGCAATCGGAAACGTGTCATTAAAATGACATGACTCACACTGAAGACATTGTCGAGGGGAGAGAGGTATCCTCTTAGTAGAGGAGCAGCCGAGAACAAGACTTTTAAGTCCTCCAGAGATGATGGGGGAGACGCACAGAGGTAGCGAACAGTGTAACAACTTGGGAGAAAGTTATTCCGCCGGAGAACCTCTAATGAACTTCGAACTTTAATGACGAAGGCTGCTAAATCCTCATCTCGCTTCCGTTATAAACGCGATCGGCTGTGTCTAGGTGTGAACGTAAAAATTGACGTGTCGTTTTAAAATGTAATTTAAGGCACCTTTTTAAAACGAAAAGTTAAAGGACTTTGAATTGCCTGCAATTTTCTAAATTCCAGAATAAATTATGTCTTAAGATTTTTTAAAGGAACTTACATGAATTAGTTAACTGCATAAGAGGAAAAAATTGACGTGTCGCTTTAAGACCGTACGTAATTCAAGGTACTTTTTAAAATAGAGTATTAAAAGAAAGCTTTGAATAGCTTGTAGATAATTTTCAAGAAAGAACTGCTTAACATTTTTTAAAGGACTCTTTTGATATGAATTAATTAATTGCGTAAGAGGATAAATAGATTTAGAAATATACGAAAATAAATAATGTTCTAAATGTAATTATAAATTTTTTAAATTTGTAATTTGAAAAATTTGATTTTTTTAAGATTGGGAAGAATCGGAGATTTTTTTTTTATAATGTACAAATATGTAATAACAATATAATATGATATTTATTATCCAGAATACATTATAGGAAAATTCATAAAACACATTGTAATACATTTCACTCATATTGCTTCAACAATAATATTGTCTCAACAACTTCTTTGAGTATGAATGAAATTAGTGGTGCCGATGTACCGTTTACAGCGTCAGTATAGTGACGTCAATGGCGGAGATATCTTGCAAAACAAACGCCACGACCATGGCCCGATTACACCGCTGGAGTCCATTTAGACGAGTTCCATTTTACATCAAAACGGCTTTACACGTGCGCATGATCTACTCTTAACTCAAAATTGACAGAAAAACCATCGGGGAGACCACCATCAAAACTTCCAGAAAGAAAAAAACTGTTCAATTGTTACGTCGCGATTGTGCGCGAACGGCGTGATTAGTTTTATCAATTAACGATCCTGGCGTGCAATCTCGGGCGAGTTTTTTTTTTTCCATGAATTTTGCAAGCCGCATAACGAGATATACACGCTTCGTTCAACTGCGACGAGCGAGATCGCAAGCCAGAAATTATCGCCCATAATTCGCATCACACGTTGTACTAATTCAAATTTTTTCGTTAATTAAAATTCCTGGCGCTCTGTTACGTGATTTTTTATTTTACCATTACAGATTATTACATCTTAATTTTAAGCTATCAAATAAGTATGTTAGAGATTATATACTATATCCGCGGGAAATATTTGATTATGTTCTATAATAAATAATGTACAAGAAGAAGAAACATTTAACAAAATGATTTATAAGAAATATTTTTTTATATTTCTTATATTTTACGATGATATGATCTTAATGGACACTATTTATACTTATTACATCATTACATTATTTATTTAATTAAAATCTATTCTAGCTTCAATTAAGTCTGTGTTGCAAGATTGACAAATATTCGGCGCGCAATTTGCTTGAACTGGAAATTGTAAGATTCATGCAAAAATTTTATTAAGTATCCGCTTTCTGAAGTATAGCTTCCTCCACTTTTGTATTTAAAATTTAACAATTTTACTCTAAATAAGCTTATATAGAAATTTTATATTATGTATCATTTTGCGATATTTTTTCCTCTTTTTTCCTTTATGTTTAATCACTACATTACTTTAAATTATAAATTGCGCATTTGCGAGAAAGCTGTCTGTAGACTTTATTTAATTTTGATACATCCCATCTGCGGTTACCTCGTGCCCGCGAACGAATTGAAGCAAATACGAATTGAACAATGCACGTCTGTGGGAAAGTACGTCAGCGTAAAAGCGTGAAAATGTGGTCGATGTAAAATGAGATCGCGGTAAAGTTTTACGCGGAGCTTGAAAGATTTCCGCGCGACACATCGGAAAATCTAACCGTGAATTCACGGAAGAGTATGTTGTAAGGCGTATCTCCGTATATCTTCTGAGGTGGCATTCGCGTGTCGTCATTATCGTCGCTAAACGCTTTGCCGCTTCTATCTTTTGTTACTTTTTGGCGGAAATGTTGAGAATGAATTTTACGGTAAATTCCCGTATGATTTGCGAACAAGGCGTAAAGGTCGCATGGCAATTTTAAATATACAAGTAGACACGGATGTCACATTGTAGATAGTATATTCCATCACATTTAGAGTCTCGACTGTCTGCTTAGAACGGAAACACGTTAATATTCTAACAAATGGATTAAATGGCAGATTTGCATAATACAGCGATATGTTTTATAGCGGTATGTATATAGCTCCTTGGAATAAAATTAGTTTTATTCCGCGAGTAATAAAAGAATTATGATCGATTGATAGAGAGTTTTGGATGATGAGTATTTTTAAAATTCACTTTTGAATGCACAATGTCGCTTAAAAATTGAAATTTAATTTTAAGCTTGATGTCTCTACGTTTAATTTAATGTTAAAGAATTAATAATTATTTTACGTCTTATGTCCTTTTTCATTCATAGAGCTGTGGTATCTTTAAAAAATTTAAGTAACATGTCTTCAAGTATAAATTAATAATTAATTATCTTTCTTTTTCTTTCTCTTATGAAAGAATGATATTACATTACATTTTCTCCTTTGAAGCGAGAAGCTTCTGAAAAAGTGGAAAATCTTTTTAAATCTTTGCAAAGATATCGCGAATTTATTAATACATTCTTCATCCACTAAGAGCATATAATAATTCATACTTTTAAAATTAATTTACGCCAAGATGTACATTGCCGCATAAATATAAAATGTAATACCTTCGTGTTGTATTCATTTATTTCAATGCTATGCAATATAGTCATTTATTGAAATACATCGTATATCTACAAAATATCTACGTAAAATGAATGTCTCGTAATTATCGGTTAAAAATTATCGGTTAAACGTTCGCCAAATTAAATAGCAGCTCGACGAATTATAATGCACTGTCGACGTAGCGATTAATAATGGAGAATTGTAAGTAACGACGACGGCCCATCTCCGACGGTACGGTTGATAAAGTTTCACAGTATTCTCTACCGGTGTGCCGTCCGGAAGGACGGAGCTCTTCCCAAGATTAAAAATCTCACACTACTTGAAGTCGTGGTATATACTTTACATCGTTTTACACGAAATACAGAACGCAGCACGAGTGGCGCGCGTTTCTCTAACGCTAGAGAAAACATTTCTTCCGTAATGCCGCGCACCGGTGACGTTCTCCATTCAGTTATATTCAATCGGGATGGGCGATGTTGTCGCACAGACCGTTCGAGTGTGACCCGAGGGTTTCCAGGATTCCAAGTTAGAATGTACAAGTAGGTAGGAAACGAGGCAGGTGAAGTGACTTTTCCGTTTAGAAACACCGGATTTGTATACTGAAAAACAGGATATTATTCGATTTGTGTGGAGCTAGATAAATTTGCGCTACTGAATGCGAAAAAATAATTAATTCATGAGTGTCTCTCTCACGTGGAGTTCCTCTTAAGAGATTTATGGTCAAGGATGAAAGTCGAAGAGCATAATAATGTAGGATAGAAGAATATTATTTATGGAAGGATAGATGCAGGGGCATGGGCAAGTGAGATGCAATGTAGCGGGATATAAAAAGGAATAAATATTTAGCTTTATATATATATATATATATATATATATATATATATATATATTAAATAACATTAATTTAAAGCAACATTTCTCTTCAAAGTAGTATTTCTCTAATGTAAATTTTTATAAATTATGACAGTAACATAAATTCGAGATATAACAGAAAAAAAGATATAGAGAAAGAGAGAAAGAGAGAGAGAGAGTAAAATCAAATACGGTAATAATGCCAATACGAGCTAATACCAAATGGATATGTAAGTGTAGATTAATTTATTATCTAAATAATATAAAATAAGTAAAAAATTGTAATTGAAAAATATAGAGGAAAATATAAAAAGGCAGTAAAGAATATTTAAGCCAATAGTATTTTATATCCAATGCAAGAAATTTGAATTATCCTATCAAGAAATAGAAGTAAAATCGGGATACGAAAGATTCAATTTGCAGCCAGAACCCCTCACTTTGTACAATCGCTTGTATCCGGCAAATGATTGAAGCGGATGGAAAAAGACCTCAGTTCCTCCCGCTAATTAAGTTACGAGGTGCGCTTCTGGCCAGTCAACCGCCCCTTGCTCTTCTCCATCCGAAACCGGAAACGAGATGCCGCGGATTATTTCCGCATGGCAAAATGTAGGGCGACGCTCCGATAATTAACATGCAAGTCGGTTACGACATACTATCTCCGAAATAAACATCAATCAAGGCGAGTGTTAACTTATTAGAATTAAAGATTACGTCACATCGTCGCGGTGACTCACTGACGCACGTGATAATGACGCGATGTCCGGCTTTGTACTTTCAACGAGAAGTTAAAGCTCTCTTGACTCTTATAGAAAGAAAATTAATGATGCGCGCGGCTGAAGATAAAATCTTCCTATCTGTCCCATATATAACGTCACCATCCAGGTGCTATTCCTATAATTTTAGATTGCTCGATTTAGTCTGCAAACGCTGCGTGACTGCTTTCGACGACCGTGAGGGTAAATTCAATCGTCACGTGCGACGGAGATCGTCGCGGTAAAATTTCCGGAAAAATTTCGGTGCTTCCGTCCGATCTTATTCTCTCGTGAAAACTGACTGTCCTTGCAAATGTAAAAAACTGTCGCGTCTGAATTATTCCGCATCTTGTAGTTAATAGTGATTTAAGATCGAAAAAAAGATGTAAAGGTTTAGCTAAAAGTAGTCACATCGTATCAATAAAAATCGAATATGATGAGATATTTATGATTTGTCAATATCATTTTTACACAGGAAGAACGATTTTGTTGAATATCTAAAAATTTAAGTAGATATAGATCTGAAAATAATCTTGGACTATTTAAACTAATTATGTGTGAAATTTAAGTATGTGTTTGACGAGCAATACTGCAAAAAGTTTTGACGTTCTACCAACTATTTTGAGCATCCTGCATAATTATTTTAATAGTCCAATAAAATTATATTTAGATCAATATTTAGCTGAATTTGTAAGTATCTATTTCAACAAAACTACTTTTCCGTGTATAATTGGTGACAAGTCGAGAGATAACTGGTAAATTGCGGACGATTGCATAATTCTTTTTTTTTTTACAAGAAAGATTATTTTTATAGAAAACGAATATGGATTTTTTTCGTCAATGTAAGACAGATAATCTGCAAGGTAGTTACCAAGTTGTTAAAAGGAATCGATGCAATTATTTTTCTCCCGGGAATTAGGCCGGTTAAAATGTAAATTAGTCGTATCGCGCGCACAAGTGAATTGCTCGATTTCTCCCTTTAAAGGGAGCACTTAGAGTCGATCGACCAGCTATAAAAGCGGATGGGTAATCGCGAGTATTTCGAGCTACTCCTCTGTAACTGCGGACCTCTCGAATACGTGTATTCAACAAGTTCCGTATTTCTCGCTATAGCAACAACGACAACGTCAATGTAGTGTTAGCCGAGGTTACACCGTTACGTGGATTAGCGAAAGATTTATGCCCAGTCAGATTAATACCAAAAGCTGCCCGGCACGGATAAGCTTTGCACCTCTACGTCACGGGAGATACTTCAACCGAGATACATTTGTACCGCGTTCCATGCGGAAAAACTAGATTTCAAAGCGTGAAAAAGGTTCAGGTAGTTTATTTTCCGCGTCCCCAAAAATTTGCTTCGTACTTTTTGCAGAGCGTGTCAAAAATATTTTCGACGTTGACATTGCCCATGTCTATCATTTATTACAGACTGTAATGGCGTTATTCGTATGTAAAAGTCGAACGTGTTCCATTATCTTTTTATAACGATGTTATACAAGGTATAATGAAAAAAATATATTACAGACGTACAGTAACGGGTTAGTACATTTATTTATATTTTACGCTGCACCAAAAAAGCATTATTTTTAATAACGAATGCAAATCTTATAATACATTTATGCACGAATACGTGTCAATTTTTTTTGTTCGCGCCAAGTTAATAAGGAACAGCGTTGAAATGTGGACGTAGTGCAAACTTTTGGATTTAACAAGATCGCGCGCCGGTTATTGGCTTATCTCTTTGACTTTGCTATTACTTATTAACTGCGCGCTGAATTCCCCGTCGCGGTGACGCAGTGAGGAAGAACAGCGGGATTGGTAGAAAGTCAAATATAATATCAATCTAGTGTGAACAACTCGATCGTTAATCTAGCTAGACGATATTGACTATCGTATCCAGCTTCGTGCGAAAAGTGCACGCCGGGCACAAAAGACACGTGCAACCCTTATACATAGGCGAGCAGCTGCCGAGATAATACATATTGACATTAGAAGATACAGGGCCACTTCTATACGACGTTAGAATATTGAATTTCGCGGGAATTGAGAGATCGCGTAATCGTAGTTGCTCTAATCATACTTTCGCGCAGCATGATTTAACGCGGAAATGATCGCATAATTTTCTAAATAATCTCACCAATGAAATAACATGGGAAACATTCACGGCGGATCATCGAAATAATCTTAAAAATATATAACAATTGTGTTTGGTATAGGTATTTCATTGTTTGCTAAAGTATATTGGATCGGGTTATTTACGTAAACCGGATTTAAGCCGATCGCTATTTGTGATGACGAAATTCATTCCGCGCTGCAATTAATTCTACATTGAAATATCAAGACTGCGATGTGTGTAAAACTATAAACGAAAATAATAGTAATATATAAGAATATAGAAAATTATGAAAAATCATAATTTACGAATCATCACGTAATATTTATATTAAATAATTTAAAAGAAAATGTACTTTTTATTTTCGATTACCGTGATGCTGTTCGGTAACTTTGCGATGAAATGTAAGAGACAATTTTTTTAAAACATAAAAAAAAGTAACAGTAATAATATAAGGAATAGAGAAAATTGTGAAAATCACGGCGAATTATCTCGAAATAATTATATTAAATAATTTAATTTTTAAAAATGTTTGCTTATATTTTAGATTGTCGCGATTAATAGTTTTTAAGATATAAACGAAAATAATATAGAGAGAAAGAATATAGACAGAAAATTATGAAAACATGTCGAATAATCACGTAACAATTACGTCAAGTAATTTAATAAAAAATATGTACTCTGTTTGAATCATTGTCTGTTTAACACTTTGCAACGACATATGGGACGAACAGATTTTTTTGTTAAAGCATACACGTCGGATAAGCTACATGTGACAATTGACAATTTGATCAATTTCTCTTCCGCATCGCTAATAAAATCCGTCAATTCCCATCAACGTAACATTCACTATGCATCAGGACACCATCATCATAGCACAATGACGCGCGGCAGTGCGTTGTAAACAACAATTATCAATCCCGTTGCCCCTCTGCCCGCGGCATTGACATCCAAACAACATTAAATGCAGTACGCATCGCAGATAATTACACGACCGCCATTATAGCATGAGGTCGCTCCGAAAGTATCGTCGGTTTACTGGCAACAATCGAGCCAACCGCCATGAAATCGTACGTGGAGACGTGATAGGAAATTTTGAAATTTTGAAACGTGATATCGCATTTCGTAGGATCGTAAGACTTGTAATATTAGACAATGACTAGCACGTTCGTGCTTTTGTTGAAATAATCAATTATTTTGAGCATCATATGAGATAGAACTGAAATTTAAAACGAAGGCTGTGTTCCAAAACTCATCGTCTGTGCTGAAAATTACAGTGCACGTAACATAAACTATAGATTTTCAACGGTGGCGATGAATTTTGGAACATTGCCATAGATAGAAATATGGTTTCGATCCCTTTCAAGAAATAAAATAAAAAATTAAGTGCTCTTATTTTATTTCAAGCTCTGCTTATGAACGGATATGAAAATTCTTATTTATTTCTATAGTGATACGACTTTAATTTTATCGGATATATATATTTTGAAATTTGTTAGAATTTTCGTAACTATAAAATTTTATACTGATCTCCTTTTCACCTCTATTGTAAGTCTCATAATTTTACGACATGAGGTTCAATAGAGAAAGGAACTTACCTGATGATCCACGATGCAATTTATTTCGCTATGTGCTGGAAATTTATCACAAGACTGTCTTCGGTGTTAACGATGCTGGGACAACGAGATGATGGTATATCGCAACGACGACATCGTGCTTGATTTTTGCGACAATGATTTGTAGCAAGTTTTCCCTCCGTTAGCGCGTTAGCATCTCGGTGACTCTCGCCGATGCAGTAAATGATTAAATCTGATCATTACTGTGAAAGAGGAAGGACCACGTGCGCTATTGGATTTACAATATTTCTCTCATGATTTCAGCATGACTTGGATTAGTATACATTACTAGCGGGAATGTAAGAGAGATAAAGGGGGAGAGAGATGGAGAGAGAGGGACGAGAGAGAGAGAGAGAGAGAGAGAGAGAGAGAGAGAGAGAGAGAGATATCTGCCGAAAATTGCATTAACGGCCATTTATTTCTAACGAATACCCAATTACGTTGGTCGATAATGTGCAACCACACTCGCAATTGACGTAATTTCAGTTAAGCGCCACTGCCGTTGCTGTTGCGAGAGAAAAGGGCGGTTCCAGGATCTTTAATCCCCGCGTCGGCTTTCCAATTAATCGCTCTGCCCCCTCTTTCCTCCTGACGTTCTTTCGATATTGAAGCAAGAAAGAGAAACAAGAAGAAAAAGGCAAAAAAGAAAGAGTGGTAGAAAAAATACGATGACGGAATCTCCTGAAAGATTGCTAAGTCTGTTATTTCTGATGGGTCTCGTATGTGTTCTCTATTTGTTTGTTCTGATAAATCCGAAAGAATGTCACGTTAGTTGCTTGCGATAAGAAGATCGTAACCCCTTTCTATCAGCGATGAGCACAAAGGAGGATTGGCGATCTGTGTTAACGACTTTCTCGGAAATTGCCGACATTGCGCACTGAGGGAAAATTAAACGGTCACCGGGCCGAACCGATGTTTTTAGGAAAGGAACAAACAAAGCGTGTAACAGAACCCATTCTTGGATGATCGTCTTCCCAAAGGGAAACCAACTTTCGATGCTACTTCGGTGCAACAAGGTCTCGAAAGCTGCCTGGTAAGCAATGAAGTTACAAGGGATCGAAAACGAGAAAATGTTCCCTTGGAGAATTGCCTGAGAGATTGCTGGACATTGAAAAATTAATTAAGAGAAGAAGTAAAGGATTTAGATGAATGTAGAAAAATACATAGAAACATATTAAAAATTACAATTTTTTTTAAATCCTCGAAATTTTTGTATAAAATAAGCAAAGGAAGAAACGATTTATGTTATATTATATCTGCGTGAATTTTAATTTTTACGATTATTTATATTAATTTCTAAAAAAAAAGAGAAATGTACGCGAAATATAAGTCAAGTCTGAACGAATTATCTGACTATTTATCTTTCAAGATTTCTTTTTGCTTGATACCGGAATTTATGAAAATCTCAGAAAGATTATGTTTGGTTGATCTTATAGTTACTTTTAACTGTACGAAACATTCTTTCTAAAAAAAATCAAGCGTAAAAATTTCCAAGCGTTTCTAGTAGAAACTTCTGAAAGAATTCTCGCTAAAGATGCTGAAAGATATATACGTGTTAAGTTCACTGGAAGAAGTAATTCCTAAGTTCTCATAGCTTTTCGGAATGTTCGCTGCGGTCGAAAAAGCGTCGCAAATCAGTGGCAGATTCTCGGCAAGAAGAATGCGAATTAAATCTACCCGAAAGAACGTAGTGCTTGTGTCTCTTTATTTGTTAAAAAATTAAGAAACTGCTGGAAGCATATGAAAGCGATATTTTTTAAAAAAGTTATTTAAAGTATTTTTGTATCTTGTGAAAGACTATTATCGATATTTTTTTCTATAATATACATATAAAAATAGATACTATGAATGACAATAAAACTAAATTAAAGTTTCTTTTATAATTAGTATTCTATATAAAACATTATATATATGTATATATATATATATATATATATATATATATATATATAAAATTCTAATTAATATTAATAATTGATATTTACATTATTGTGATTATTATATATAATTCCTCTTTTAAAAATTTAACCATAATAAAATAAAAATTATAAAATGACAAAAAAGAATCAGTGATATATGAACTTTAATCTTTAACTACTCAATTTTTTTTCATAGCTTTCCAGAGCGCGCGGCTTTAAAGGGAATTCATGGCCGGAGCTTTGAATGATAGAAAAATTAGTTTCACCCAGTGGCGAGCGTAACAGTTTGAGATTTTATTGTTCCCCAAAATCCATTTGCAATAAAGAACGTTACAAATCGACGACGGGATTTGGGACGCGGGAGAAATACGGGTAGTAACGTCGAGTGTAAGCAATTCGTAACTGTTTAACTCGTGCAGTTTGCCAAGACACAAGAAGCGCCTAACAAAAGTTCTCGGCGCTGCAAAGTTAAGAGTGAGATATATTTCAAGGAATGCCTGAATATTTATTTTTCTTAATTTTATTGCACAATCGCTATTAAAAAGGATGCATTTATTATTAGTGAAACTCCTTGAAAATAGAAGTAACAATCGAAACTTGACGGAAAAAAATTCTTATTCAGATCTTATTTGTTAACAAAGATACTAAAAAGAATAGGAATCTTTGAATAACTTAATCTTGAATAACTTAAATTCACGCAAAAAAGTATTTTTGAAGAAGATTTTTATCTACGTCTACTCAATTTCAGTCCGATATCACTTAAACTCTAACAAACATTTAATATCTTAAAGAAACGCGATGGGGAGAAGGTATTAATTAAATTTTGTTATTATCGATAGCTACTTAATTCTCTCACGTCAAACTTCGTTAAGAAATCCGCGGCCAGTCAACGGCTGAATTTTAAACAGTGAAAAAAGTCAGTCATGGTCAGACTAATACTATTCATAACTACTTAATCTCCGTGGCAATTCACATTTTACGAGACACACGCTTTTTATCAATAAGAATGCATTGAAAAGTACAATTCCAGTTACATTTAACACAATAATTAGTTAATTCTCACTTTCTCTCGAGGGATGGCGATGGAAAAACCGCAAAGAGCTTTCGTCTTGTTTACTCGGTCAATTTATCGCGCTTGCTGCTCGCTTCCTGAAATCGAGTGTCAGTCTCGACAGTGAGATGCGCGCGCCTTAGCACGAGACTCGGCCCTTTTTTAATAAATAAAACCCTTCGTGAGGACGGACTTCGTGAGCTCCTCTGGGATCGGTAGAGGACAACTGAGAAAAATTCAATTTGTCATCCCATCGCATCATTCTACGAAATCGAATTTTTCCTGCAGTATGCGAGAAAGGAGGCACAAAGCGAATATAAGAATATGCGAATGAAGCCTGCTGCAAAATGTAAATCTTTATCGAGATATTATTTTGTCATAGAGGGTGTAGATTGATCTCTATTAAAAATAGTTGAATTTAATAAAATTTAGAAGAATTAAGCGATCCTTCTTATTTTTTAATTCTATTTTTGGAAAGCGGTAGTATTAATTGAACCATGATAATTTTTAACTAATGTTTATGCAAACACACATTCTCTCTTTCTTTTGTCATATTCTGTCATATTCTAATAGATCTCCTCATTACGAAACACCTTTGATGTCGATCTTTTGAAGGGCGATCAACGTTGAGATTGCCTGAGTTGGAAATTATACTAAACCGAGAGGAACTTCATTTCCGTGGTATAATCTCAATCAGTGGATAATATCCTATAGTCGAATTCTCTCACGAAGGAATAGATCGAGATTTCAAGACTCGAGGGATATGGTTCCGAATTTTTCAATTTGTCTAATACCTCTGTTCCGCCGGTGGCGATAATCGGCTGGCAATCGAGTTTCGGCTCGGAGATCGAGAGAGATCGTCGCGGCGAGTATCCATGATATTGTGAGAGAAAGGGGGATAATCGCGGTGGCAAATATCGGAGAATGGTCGCGACGGCTATGTTTGCTCCACAGCTATCCTAAGCCGCAAATAACGAGGAAGGTTGGCCGAGTAGGATATAATCGGGATCCCGTATATCCTTTACGATATTTCTGTTCTTTCTTTTCTTTTTCTTTGTCTCGTTTTTTTTTCTCTTATCTTCTATCACTTCTGAATAACAGACGTGTGTCGACGGGTCTTCATTTTTATTGCTGTATCGAACGGAGACGGAGAATTATAGAAAAAAGGCTTCTTCGAAAGCGAGCATGGCAATCTGCCATCGCGATGACCGGTTCGAAGATGTAAAATTGCAATCCGCGGTCACTGCACGTTTGTTTGCCTGCGAGCAACAAGTTATACACCATAACCAACGGCGTACAAAAGAGAACGAGAAAGTGGACGGACGATTCCGACGATTCCGCTGTCGACCGTCTATTTTGAGACGGAAGACAGCCAAGTTTCAAAAAGCGAATTTCACAGGTTTGTTGATTAACGCTAATTATAGTTTAATTAATCCTCTTTTTTGCAGCTTGTGTCAGTTGTAATACAGAATATAATTTGATGTGTTGTCGATGGGAATATTCTCTGAAAATATTCCCTGATTGTACTAATTATCACGTCATTCATTCTCTCTGTAAAGTAGATGGAGAACGAAGTTGAGCCGAATTGCATCAATCATGTAGGTCGAGCAAATCTGGCTCAGCGATTGGCTATCTCTTTGTAGATCATAGTTCTACCTATGATATGAACAGGGAGAGAGAAAATTGACTTAACCGATGTCAGAACCCTAAGCGACGTTAGTACAGCCAACCCTCAGTCAATCACGGTTTGCGTTAATCGACGTTGGTGAAACTAGCCCGTAGGAAATTCAGTCCTGAATCTGCCAAATAACGTATCCACTGAACCCACATTCATGTTTGAAAGTTCCATTTACCTATTTGAGTAACCAAATAAGATGCAATTTTAAATCTGTAGTACTTTGCAAATTAGGTATACATATGTATCAAACATCACGACTAAACTTTTTTAATTGATCTTATAAACTTTTGAAAACAAATATAGATTTAGTGGATCGCAAACGCAAGTTTTAAATTGGAAGCACGAACGAGCAGAAGTTTGAAAGAGGAAGAATAAAACTTTGAAGTTGCCTCGGTCAGTCCTCGCGATCGCGATCAATCAACGCGCATCTTGACGCACGCTACGATCGAAGACGTGTCGCATGAGAATTCTTTCCGAGGGGGGAGAGAGAAGGAAGAGGGGAGGGGGGAGAATAAGGAAACGCGAGAATCGGAAGAGAAAGGTCTTTCAATACACACGTCCTTTCGCGAAATTAACGAGAAGAAAATTACACGTAAGCATGTAAGTCCCAAATTTGTCGTGCGCGTAGCTGCGAGTTTGTAAGAGCGTCGCGTGGATCGCGATCCTTTTGTACGTTCGTTTGCCGTTACCGATGTGCCACCGATGATCGGCGACGGACAGTGGGCGATCCGGTGGTCCGGAGTACCGTGACAGTACTGGTACTGTAGAGTTTGTTATCGAGTAGCACGGCGTCGCGAGCGAGAGAGAGGCAAAGCGCCGGGGTGGTGGCAGCTTTGCTTGGCTGACAAGTAGATAGGACCGGGTACCACGCAAGCGCCGATTCAACCCTCCCCGTTCGTCACCCTTCCGACGATCCACCCTACCCTACCCCTCTGGATCCCTCTGTACGCTCGCACGTCGCCCAAACCCACATCCAACCCTTCGACCCTCTTTCGTTCCCTCACCGGCTGGCTTTCTCTATACCTCTTCACCTCTCGATACCCTCGGGCGAGCCCGGCCCTTCGACTTTTCCTCGCTTTTCCATCTTCTTCTGATCGCGCGAACGTCCTCCGAGATTCGATTTGCCACCCTCGCGCACGCGAGAAATCACTGATCTTCGACCAAGCACGATGTGACGACGACGACGACGACGACGACAACGACGACGACGACGACGACGACGACGACGACGACAACGGCGGTACGACTCGAATCGGCGATGACATTTTCGCGATGAGTATCATCGCGTCTTAAATAAATGAGCGTGCTTCCGAGAAGAGTTCTTGGTACTTGTACGCGAAAGCAGCTTATAAGAGCGATCGTGAGTATTCACGATTAATTTTTGATGCAATCATCTTCATAATATCATCGTTGCTTTTTTTCTCTTTTAATTGAATGGGAAAAGATTCGTGATAATATTTTTCAAGTTCTAAAGATCTATATATAAAAAGATATACGATAACTAAAAATAAATAAATATTAAATATGATTTGGTACGTGAGAATATTATATTAAATAAATTGCGTTATTGATTGAAAAATCAATATTATAGAATTTATTAATTAATGACAAACTATTTTTGGATTTTATGAATAGAATAATGAAAATAATCTAAAGGATTATGCTTTTCTTGAAATTTAGCATTGTCGTTTCAATGATTAAAAGTACTTTGTCCCTGCAATTACTCGCTTATCGTTAATCTCGAACTAGAATTATATTTATATTCTATTATATTTATGTTGGTCTGAATTATAAATAATTACAACATTCTATCTATTGACAGCTATCCGTAGCGTAGATTCCGTCATTCTTATCTATCCTCGGCCGATAAATGATTCCTTTTAACGCACGTCAGATGAAAGTATTATGAGCGAAATTAGGGAGTATTAAAGATTTTTTTATAAGCAAAGAAAAGACAATGGATGAGTAAAGTATAACGGACGTTAACTCTCTTTTCTTCCAAGTTCTTAAATTTTCTCTTCAACAGGGAAAACAATTTCTAGCGGCGCGAACAGGTGACCCAGACTGCCCTAAAAAAAATATACATATATAACACCGAGTAATCAGAGATTCATGCAGCAATAATTTATATTTCGAAAGTGCTCTACATCGTTAACTATGTAAATTCTTTATTTACACAGTTTTTTGTATTTATATTATATTGAAACGTTATTGTTATTACAAAAGGTTTTTTTCAATCATTTTAAATACGGAAAAAAATGAATTAACGGATTTAGATTTAACATACTGAAAGTACGTTTTAGAAGTTTCAGAGTATATGTGCTTTCCATTAGAACTATAGATATTTAAGGCAGGCTCCCAAAAACAACTTCCCGTATTCATTGTCTCAAAAACCAACAGAGGCTATTTTGCTTTCCCTTCCGACCAAAAGCCCTCTTTGAACCACTAGTTCTTAGAATTCTGCGTTTTAGTACCCTTTTACTATCCTTTTGCCCTATGGACTCTCGTAGGCGATTTTACCCTTTAACCGCATATAGAAATAGAAGGTAAAGATAATGGTATGTCACGTGTTTAGAAGTTTGTAACCTTTTATTTTGATATTTTAGATGTTTTTACGCATTTTATTCGATAAAAATTCGATACAAATAATAGAATTGAATGTATATGCGAGAGATTTACATAATTTCCTTTATCCTAATCAGAACGTGTTCTTGTTTATCACGAAATTATGTCGCAACCTTTAGCTTGCGAGTCAATACGTTGTCACTATGCTATTCATATATACAAGAATAGATTTATATCAGAAAAACGGAGAAGAAGAGAAAGAGAGGAAACAAAAAGTGACGGTGGAAAATGTCTGCCATTATGGTCTTATTATTTTTGTATGACGAAATTGCTTTTCCTGTCCATTATAAATTAAATAACGGAGCTTAATTCTAAATCCTCTTACATCAAGAAAAAATTTTTTGATATTTCGACTATAAATACATGTTGCCACAATTATGATTATACATATATTAGTGATAATAACTATATATATAGTTTTATTAACAAATCCGATCTATAATTGACAACAAAAATGACTATAATAATTATTAATATTATTACCATAAAAATGTTACTATAATTTAACTATAGTTAGTCATTTTTGGTTGTCAACTATCAGTATTTGTTGATGAAATATATATAGTTACTAACATAATATAATCATAATTATGATAACATATAATTATATAGTCACAAATACTAACAATTTTTTCTCAAATACAGGTTAGTAAGAGCAGACTGGGCAATTGGAAAAGAATAATTCACTCACTACATGATCTCGACATGGAAGGAAGTTTTTTTTATCGACGCACTGATTGCGGGCATAAACGGCGTATTTTCAAGTGCGCTCCATTCGCTTCCCGATGAAAAGCGAGCGTGAGAGGGTAATGCCATCGAGTTCGACCATTTCGATTTGATACGCGGGATAACAGCGTATTATCGATATTCCACTTACACGTTCGAAATTCGCCCTGTTTAAACGCAGCTGGGCATTGGTCCATGCCGGCGGCGACGATGTTAGGATGCCGATAGGCACCCTTCTCCGGCTACGCCGCTATCGGTCGACTAGATATCGATAGGGCTGGAGAGTGAACATGGGAAAAGAGTAGAAAATATTTAACGGGAGCGGTAGTAGGTCTCACCATTTCACACCTCCTCTTTCCGTCTCGCTGAACCGACCATCCGTGTTAACTGACCAACCATCCTCGGTGCATTGTCGTCTCTCCGCTTTTTTCCCAACTAGCAACTTGTCTTCGAGCAGACATTACGCGCGCGGCGAGCTTTTAGGAAATTAACGTCCTAATTCGTTACAATAATCGTATCATCGTACTTTCGTCTATAATTATCGTTTTCTCACTGTCGACGACGTTGCTAGACGGCAACGAGATAGCGGCTACCCGCTTTTTTCGCAGTTTCGATTCCGACGACAGCACGAACGGAAGATAACACACGGTTCTACTAATTTTCCAGGGATGAGATTCGAGAACAGCCGAGAGATTCTGGCGCACGAGCGCAAGAAACAATGTGAAAAACGGGGATATTGTCGGCGCTCCTGAGAGATTTCTCGTGTCGGCGCGCGTTTCCGGAACCCCTGGGTATTAAGAATGTCCTTCTATCACTCCGACATGTACACCGTTTTCCCCAATAGTTTCCCCTTTTACGACTTTTACGCCGTTTGTTGTTACCACTGTGTCTGGGATGTATGTGTGTGCGCCATCAGATGTTCCCGCAAAATTTGCATCAAACTGCAGGGAGTTTAGTGAGAATTTGAGAGTACATACGTATCTCAATATTACCTAAATATCCTTGGAAATTTACCTAAATATCCTCCAAAATTAAATCTAAAATTAAGATTTACCGAGATAGAATTTATATGAAATAAATTGAGGTTTAATGCCGTTTTGATCCATTTTTTTAATCTCATCAACGATTTTGATTCAAAACGGAGGCCGCGTTTGTTGAATATAATTGTTATTTAATGGGATACATTTACATCACAAGAGACGCTCAAGTTAATAGAAGCTGTCCTATTCAAGTACAAAAATCCGACCTGAATTAAAATAATTTCACGTAACCTTTATCGAAATTCTAGAAATTTAATTAAATTGAGAGTAGTATATGCTATCATTTTTATTTTTTATTTCCAACATTTCTATATCGCATCCCGACAGTTTAATCAAAGCTGCAAAAGCATTGCAATTACGTAGCTTCTAATAAAAGATTTTTCTGTCACACACGCAAGATTGCAATCAGATGTATCGCACAGTAGCAAGCACGAACGCAGGTCGCTTGATATGATTAAAATTCATTAGTTTCGTGATTCGGAAAAATCGCTTCATTCGAGGATTGTTGGATGAAAAATTATGTTGATGGTTGCAAATATATGTGCGGACCTTTGGCTCGACACAAATTACAGATTGTTGCATGAATATTCAACGTATAGGAAGCGCATTCACATGCAACAGACCATGCATCTGATCGCTCTCCACCAGTAATGTTCTAAAAATAGTCTGACACATTGTAAAGACTCCCGATATTTCATTCATTGTCGCAAGATAAATCGATCTGTCATTATTTGTGCTTTTAGCTTTGCGCTATCAGTTTGCCACGTTACAAAAAAATAATATTATAATGTTGGAAGCAATGAAAATAGTAAAATAATGATAATAATCTTGAATGAAAAATAATCTTGCACAATTTATTTAAAGTAGTAAATTAAAATAATATGAAAAATAATCACGCACTTTTTTTTATTTATAAAATAATAAAAGTTTGCGACATGTTTAAAAGTCATATTCTCTGAAGGAATATTCTCTGTCAATAATACTACGATAAATACCTACTTTCGACAAGTGACAACTTGTTGACTTTAGGGTATTGTGATTTGAGAAATCTCGGAATTGCGAAACTTCCTTCACCGTAATGTGCGTTCGCGACTGATAGAGCTTTCAATAGACGCAACTTCTATAAGAGAAGTTTCCAACCGTCTTTAAGTTAGGACACGTTGCTAAGAACGTCAGTTCCGCGTGATAGACTATGCTGAGCTAATAAAAAGCAAGAATATGGTTCCTTCATATTCGTCGTTTAATGGCTTATCTGCGTGCAAAACCTAAAAAAATCAAATTACACCTTCCAATTTTTGCAAGATACATTGTGAATTATTTCACAGGAAGTAGATTGAATAATTCAATTAATATTAAATATAATTACATGAAATGTTATTTGTCAAAAATATAAAACAATTTATCTTAATGAAAATAAAAAGTCGATAATAATGTGACTGAAAACAAAATAATTCTACAATGATAGTAAAGAAGAGAAAAATATAAAAAAATTTAATATCTAATAAATAAATAATGAATCTAGAATTTTTATTGTATAATGTTTAGATTTACTTTGTAATTCACCACTCATATCATTGTTACATTAAATTTAACGTGGATTCATAAAATATGTATACATATATGGACAGGTAAATGTTCTCTAAGCACTGGATGGTAACCGATAATATGCACTTGTATGGTTATAGCAAAAGCTAGCCAACGGGTTAATCACGAACGATTCAATGACTCGCTGGAAAATTAGAGCGCGTGCAGAAGGCTCGGCCTACGTATATATATGCATGTATGTTTCGCGTTTAAGCGCGGCGATGCACTGTAAATGCAAATAAGAAGGTCAGCAAAAATGCAGTGGCTCGTATATACAGACTCATTTGCATTTCTCTCGAATAGCAAATACGAGAATCCTTTTTGAATCGTTGTGAAAATCGACGATGCAAGCGTTTGTATACACAATAAAAGCCGCATTAATATCTCAATTCGAGATTCATTAATACTGCACCGGTTATCTCCCGGTGCAATTAAGTTTTAATAGTTTCGCGATTGGATTATTTCTAAAATAACATCGTCGATAATCCGACACGGTATTAAGAGCGAGCAAAACGGGAGTTTGCTGCCTCGCCTTAATACCGCGGCGGATCGGCATGGTGCAACCAAGTCTTCGGAATCGACATTTATTTTCGCGCTTCGCCTAGTCGCTCTTAATTGCGCTGACAAATCGTGTCTCACGATTCTCGCATCTCGCTGCATTATAAATGCAACTCGCATCCATAAGCAACAGCTGTGTAGATTAACACGTGCCGGAGGCAAGCAGTGCGAAAGCTTCCCATTCCTTTTCCTCTTTACGGTCGTCGCATCCATCCGTAGAATTTAGGCCATTGACACCTAGGATTCTACGTGCGGGTTGCTTTATCCGATTTTAACGCAACAGGGATTTCGCGAAAGTCTAATATGGACTGATCCACCATCGTGATAGAAAGAGAGAGAGAGAGAGAGAGAGAGAGAGAGAGAGAGCTCTACTAAGACAAGAAAAAATAAAGACGACTACGAAATAGAAAATAAAAATAAATAAATAATAAATAACAAGAAATAATATAGAATAGAAATATAGAAAATAAAATATATAATAATAATATATAATACTATATACATTAATAAAATAAAGAAAGAAACAAGAAATAGAGAGAGAGAGAGAG
>NW_012130075.1:718181-720635 GCF_000143395.1 Atta cephalotes
AGAGAGAGAGAGAGAGAGAATTTTAAATAATAAGATCAGTCAGAAGAGAAAATAGAAGAAATTACATAAATTTGTGATTAATTGTAAAAAAAAATGTTAAAAAAGTTTATTTGTACAGTTTTTATGAATAAGCGCTTTGGTATGTATAGTAACATTTTGCAATATTTTCCCATAAAAGATTCCAAAAGATATAACGTATCATAATTTTAGACGTGTGCTCTAGATATTTATAGACAAATAGAAAACTGGATCGACTATCGAAAGAAATCGAATCGGTCGCATTGCTGGTTCAGAGCTTTTGATCCCAAGGGTATATCCTTTCAAGAGAAAGAAGTCGTACAGAATGAAAGATGGCCCTGCTTTTTAATGGCCAATTGATCGAGTACGGTATTGGCAAAGGGTCAGCACGTGGCTGCGAAGGATTAAGAGAGAAATGGATTTGTTCGTTTATTATTGGATCACGGGGTAATTCTCGAGAGATGTGGAAAGCGACGCACGATCGAAGTCTAAGAACTGTACACGACTAATATCAAAACGAAGTGTAAGAACCGCGAAAACAACGTCGTTGTCAACATCACAACGTTGAAAACGAGAGGCAAGCAATACGAATTTTGTAGGTAGGAACTAAACTGCGATGTATATGCATCTATATACACTCTTCTCTTTCTCCCTTTGCGTCGGTAGTGTATATACGTGGGAATTTCCGTACGTTCAGTAGTTTAAGCATTCCTCGACAAACGTAGGATTTAGCCTGATCCTTTCGCATAGCTCCTCTCTCGAAATTATTCATAGAGACTTCCAAGTTTTTAAATTAGTTTGAAAGTGATGGTCTCTCTCATCTGCAATGAGAAAATCTGAGGGATAATGCAAAATTAGGATATAACCGTTAAATTCTCTCTGCACGATGTATAATTACAAGTTCAAATAATTAATAAATTTGATATAATTTAACATAGTCGTATCTTTGCATAAATATTAAAAAATTCAATATTTCATACACACGTATTAAAGTATTTAATATTCACTTTTAAAATGAATTTGTTAAAAAAAATTTTAATTGGTAATAATGATTTGTCAAAGAACTTTATTGAATAAAGAAAGTAAATTGATTACTCAGCAATAATGAAAAGGAAATAGCCAAAAGACGAGCAGAAAAATGTTAAAATAATTTAAATTTATTGTTTATTTATTTATTGTTTAATAAGAGAATACATATATATGTTTTGATTATATTGAATCTTTATCAGCTTGAAAAACTTGCTAATGAAATTAATTAATTGAGAGGAAATTGCGTTAGGCTATTATTATACTGGATATCTCTTTAAGATTATAGTTTCTTCAATTAACACTTTATATCCTGTGGCTAAGTTCTTCTAGAGAATCATTTCCGACAGTCTTCCTGCATGCAAAAGGTCATGTTAATAATAGCTTCGATCTTTATAATACACTTTCTGGCTTAACGATTGCAGACTCTGATGTACCTGTCTCTCTTGACGTCACATCTCATTTTACTAATATCCCTCCAGACCTATAACATAATTGTTGATATTATAAAAAGATGGAACTTTATCAAAACATCAACAAAACTAAAAAAAAACAAAATAAATACAGTTGAATTCATATTTATAATTAAATTTATTTTATCGTTTACGTTCGTTACATTCAACCATGTTATTTATTAAACAAACGATTGAAACCATTATTCCTTATTCCTATTCCTTCTATTATGCCTGCATTCTTATCCTTAAAATAATTCATATCAAGGAAGAATGGAATTAATTGTAATAACAACATTGAATTGCTTAACAGTTCTTACTTTAGAATTCTCGAGGAACTTTTAAATAGATAGTTGTAATTTAATTACCCACCAAACATATTTTCTTACATTGTTTGAACTTTATATTTAATGACTTACAAACATGCTTCTCGTACATTCATTTGACTTATTAATATTGTAATATAAGATCAAAAAACTAGATCCTTTCTAATCTCAGTATTCGATGCCTTCATTAAAAAATTTTGTCAGTTTTTAATTTGATGAGTTAATTTTATTTTAATTGTTTATTTTTTACAATCCTTTATTAGATATTTATTATATTACATTTTAAACTTGATTTTTTTAACATTCTCTTAATTTAACATTCTTTTCTATAATACTCTTTGGACTTATGATTCTCATTACAGAAACATGAATTGTTATCACCAAATGTTTACATCTTAATTTATTTTCTCATTTTTATCAGTTGACGTGAATGATTATCCGTAAATTAATACGTTTGTCGTATAGTTTTGACTTGACCTATCATTCGAACTTGTCTTGTTTTGTCTGATAATGGCGTAATACCATTTCTTTTCAATTAATTTAGTATATTTTTCGATCTGATGAAGGCTCAATGTATTCGAAACATAAATGTATATATTCTTCTATTATATTAGACAATAAATATGTATATA
>NW_012130075.1:720655-722629 GCF_000143395.1 Atta cephalotes
TTACTTAATTAATTATTATTATTATTCTATATAGTAGTAGGACGTACTATATTATTACTAACAATAATATATATATTCTTATATTATATATAATAATAATATATATATATATATATATATATATATATATATATATATATATATTTTAATTAATTATTCTAACATCTTTTTTGCTTATCTTTTGACTGTTTTAATTTTATTAGTATACGGGTCAAATAGATTGATATGAAAATTTGCTCGAAGGAAGAGTCAAACATTAATTAAGATAAATATAAGTTGGAATTCATAAATATAAGTTGGAAAATTCAAAATCTTAATTTTAGAATATACAATAGTTGGTCACGTCGAGAGAAAGTTGTTTAATCTCAGTAATATTATACATTGTAACTTTCAAATTTGAAATTAATCAAGAAGTTACTCCCAAGCATGATGTCGAAGTAATTTGTCTATCACGAGAAGTAAATCGAGCGCAACTGATTTGATTCTTCTTTGGAGACAGTCCATGCGATCACAATATACTAAGAACATCTAGACATCGGAATGGATATATGCCAACTCTAATTGGCATGAATTACGTTCGCCAACTTGAACTAGTCCCATTCTCAGATAACGTGAACTTACTTCGTACCATTCTGGAGTACTTATGTCCATATGGCGATTAATAATGTAATGATAGTTTACATAGTCTGTTTGAATTTATGAAGCAAAATTTATGTCATCCTGGTGACCCGCCTAATTTAGCGAAATTATTCAAAAATGAATAAAGTGCTGTTATAGTTTCAAAGAATTTGAATTGTTCTATATAAAACACAAAAAAAGTCTTGTTGCGTTATTTGAAATTCTGATAAATTCAATCAAAAAAAGTATAAATTAAGAAATAATATAATAAATATAATAATAATAAATATAATAATAATAAATATAATAATAAAATAATATAATAAATATAATAAATAAATTTTTAATTAAATCAAATATTTTAGTTAAGATAGATATTCAATTGTGATAACGAATTCTGATATGTATGATCAGAGTTCGATTTGTTTGTATTTCTTTATATTTGTTGATATATAGAATATGTTTCTTAGTGAATAAACGATAAATTTAATCTAAAATTTGTAGTTATTATTTTAGACATTGATAAACAAGAATTGTAACTTATTACTTTAAAATTAAAGTTCAAGCGTCATCAATCATGCTGAGTAGATATTTTTATCTCACTTTGTTTTCGCGTTTTTTAAACATGACGTGATTTACTAAAAAATTGGATGATGAACGTAGGTCGACATAGTAAGATAAATTCTTTAATACGTTTAAAGTTAAAAGAATTATTGGTTGCGACGTGCGTAAATCCTAAAGGGTGGAAGTATTACAGGATCTAACTATAGTTTGGGTATGCGAAACCCTCATTTTCGCAGATCTTAATAAATTGCACTTATTTATTTTGACCTCAGCACCCAACTAACGAGTATGGCGCTTAAAACTCATTTAACTCGGCTCTGTTCATTCGCTAGTAATTTTGCATTCTTAAATTTGTTAAAAAGTCGAATTTTACATCTACGGTTTAAAACTCAACTTTTTTCCATCATTATATATGAACATATTGATTATTTTATTGTTATATAAACAAGCATATTCTGTTTTATATTTAACTAATTATTATTACATGCATTTATTATTACACACATTTATTAATAATAATGGCACAACTCAAAAAACAAAGTTTTCAAGATAAATTTGAATGTTTTGAATTATTGTATTAAAATTTGTAATATTAATTTTGAAGTGCAATTTTGATCTAACAAATAATTATAGAAAAATAAAATTAGGTTTTTTTAGAGTATGTTCTTTTCTTTATGTTTATGTTCTTTTTTTATAACTAAATAAAAAAACCAACTATGAGTTAGTTCTTTATTGTATTATAAGCAATATATACAAAAAATTATTTTTGAGTTGTGTTACTTTTGAAGAAAA
>NW_012130075.1:723493-732048 GCF_000143395.1 Atta cephalotes
TTTTGAAGAAAAAAGCGATGTACAGATATTATTATAATAACATCTATTATAATAACATCTGTACATCGCTTTTTTCTTCAAAAGTAACACAACTCAAAAATAATTTTTTATGAAGTTAATTTATTTTGATGATTGATAGGATAACTCATTTTTGGTAATAACTAAAAAGTCTTTTTAATTGTATTACTTTTAAAATAAGAACGTCTTTTTACTTACGTCATTTTTAAAGTAAGAAAGTGACATATTCAATAAATAATGATATTTATGAGAATCTATCGAATTTGATGGCAGTATTTATTTTACTAAATTGCGCACTACATTTTTTATATCGTAACTACAGAAAGAGGGATCGAGACGAATTTCCAGAAATGCATCAACGTAATACTTTGATAGTTTGTATCTTCAAAGTTGCCTTGACCTACTTAACTATAATAATAACGAAATTGGAGAGTTTTCTTCAATTTCAAAAAATAACATCGTAAGGGAACATCGTTAAAAAAGTCTCGCTATCGATACTCGCGGGTATAGATATTGTATTGCTTTTATTGCACATATCGACCGCTCATCAATTAAACGCGCTATTGAATATTTTTGTGCTTCGGATTCACAACTTTTTAATGAAGCCCATAATCATGACGGGCGCATATCGTGTGCTGTCCGATAACTTGCGGGTAGAGAAGCTACCCAAATGAGGATAAACCTTGAAATATAGCCCAATCGTTTAGGATTGTATCTCGCGCTATTATCCGGTTTTCTCATCGGGAATAGCCATAACTTCAAATATCTATGACTTGCCTATATTTCTATGTGATTTATAACGCAATCTTTACAGGTGCATTCTAATTTCTCGTTACAATTATTATTACTATATTTATGTGATTATTTCTTTCGTTTTTAATATTCGAACTAGTACGAATATAATTATATATTATTACTACTTAAAACATTATTATACGGATTAAAATATTTATTACGGCTTTGACCATAAGTATAAAGCGCCCATGATTTATTGCATTTTTTTGGAAAAGACAGTAATAAAACCTAAAAGAAAATTAACAAAATATTAAAATTGTTATAAAAATAAATATCTTTATACAAAACTTTATAAATTCATTTTTCGTTAAATATAGAACATTTATGATGGTACTTTATATTTTTGATCAAGACTATATCATAATTAAACAGTGATAATAACATATAAATATGTGTTTCTGTACCAATTCGAATAATAAAGTTAATGACAAGTAATTTCAAGAATAAAATGTTTATTGATTGTGTGAAAGTATTATAATAATTAATAATAATTATTATACACACAAATTGTTCTTAGTAGAATTTTATAATAATTAAATAACATACTTAATAGTTTAACGCCGTTTATTAAGATTAATTTTTTTACATTACACATTATAACAAATTTACTGTTTAATTGTCAACAGTTAATTTCTGGAGTACTTTGGAATCAATTTACTAGTTGAGGTTGATCTTTTATGTCTGTCTTCTTAACTGTAGTGGTAATTTAAATCTCATTATTTATCACAGCTTTCGTGAAAATTCTCACTATATAATATAAAACGTAAAAATTTCTTCCGTCCATTCTTCGCACTTGCATGGACTTATTTATTTCGTTGTTGTGTTACAAACGAACAAAATCATAAGTTGAAAAGCTTTTCTGAATTGTAGTAGAATAGTATAAATTTGTTGCACTTAATACAATCGGAAACCATCGCGTTTTGATCTATCAAGCAAATTATAATAATTAAAATTTAACATCATTGGTAGTTAGTTCTATAAATGGAAGAATGTGTGGAGTGAATAAGAGATTTAAAAAATTCCATTGCATTTTTAAATTGTAAGAGATAACTCTTTGAAAAAAAGATTAATTCGATCTATTAGTTACAATAAAATTGCGAAACGTTAATTATATTAACATACGCGATGGTATTATCGATGACCACGTAATCAATAATTCCATATTACTATACTCTTCCCATTCATGACGCAAACAATACGATAGGTAACGTTTCACAATATTGACCGGCAATTCATATATGGTAAACACTACTCAATAACTGGCGAGACCATTATTTTAATTATATAATTAGTACAGGTCTCTGTAGTGCGTTTAATGATGATATCAATAAATAAATAGCTATATCGATGCGTAATGAAAGCATTGCAACAAAGTGTTAAAGAACATTATTAATTAAACGTGAAGGTGAACGTTATTATTGCGGAAAAGTTCTGTAACACGGCATTCAGATTATTTAGCAGCCATGTCGCAAATACACAGCATGCGATTCAAACTATTAGGAAGTTATTCACTTAAAATATTCCACTCTCATTTTAACGGTGGCGACGTGAAACTGCTTGAACGAAATTAACGAACCAAAGTTTTCGAAATCTGTGTTGTAAAAGCAGCAGTGCCGTGGAATTCATATTTTATCACGAAAGAACACGTTTCGTAACTTTGAGATTGGAATATGGTCCGCTACGAGGGAATACTTCCTCGTTAGTGAAGTTCTCCTGATCATAAGAATTCATCATATAACATAGTAATGCATATGTATCGTTTATAGGAGTAATCTATGTAAATTAATAAGAAAATAGAGGGAATTATGCAAATATAAAGTAATTATGTATAACGCCTGTGCGTTTATGTACATAATATAAGTTGTCTGAAAAGTTTTGAGCCTCAACATGAAGATGGTATTACTCGTCAAACCATTTGATACTACAATCTGCTTTGAAAGATATTTGTGAACATTGTAGCTGCTTTGGACGTTTAGTTGTTGTTTGATAGTTTCATTTGTCAGTCGATATCAATGGTTTTGTAAAAATGAAAAAAATCGAATATCGATGATCACCATGACAATTTACGAATGGAGTTCGAATTGATTGATCATCGTATTTATCAGATCTAACTTCCAACGACTTTTTCCTATTTCCTAGGCTCAAAGTTAAGCTCGGAGGACACAGATTTTTATCAAACAAAAATACTGACACAAATAATTGATCTCAAACAATTGAGCGCCCAAAATGGTTACAATTTTCATAGGTATCTTTTAAAACATGTACGATTGTGGTATCAGAATGAGTTTTAGTGAGTAATGCCATTTTCATGTTAAGGCTCAAAATTTTTCAGACTCTCGTTGTGCATAAGTTTTATCGTATGATTTAAAAGTAAAAGTTTAGTTTTATTTTAATGGAAAAGAGCCATGCTATCTTTATATAAGAACATAAAACAATAAAGATATGTAAGATGAAGTGAGTGCACAAAGAAATATTATCTTATAAAATAATGAACTTTGTGACTTCTTAATAAAAAGGTATGTTGATGAAAATTATGTAAATTATGTATTAACAATTTTTATATATAGTTCGTTATTTATGAATTAATCTGAATTGATAATTTAGCCTTTCAATTTCAAGGCGAATCAAATAATTTCTTTTTTTTGATTTTTTGTTATGCAATAAGAAATACCATATTTATGTAATATTTTATTATATAAAACCGAAGTTAAAGTTGTAAAATAAATTAAGAATTTATACAACTTTAACATTATAGCAGTAGTAAAATTTGCTTTTGATTACTTTTTTTACCAATGAACAATTAAAAATTGATTCGATTCGTTTCGGTCTACCTTATATTGAGAGAAAAAATTATTACAATTTAATTATAATTTATAATTATTTTTTACAACTATATAATTTTTGCTAAGACTTTAAATATAATTATTATTGTTACTAATAATGTTATAGCAGTAACAATTACAAAAGTGGAATTCCAAATCGTAATTATTTTACTATGTACAATAATACGTATAACTTGAAGGAGAAACCTGGTAGTAATTATCAAATGTTTAGCATGTAATGTAATAATTTAATAAGTATACTAAATATATGTAGTAACTCTAACCGTTTGGTAATAATTATTAAATATTTAGAAAAGTAAAATTAGTGTTTAGTTCGTTTAACGTTTTTTGTTTTATTAACTAAACGTTTGATCAAAATTATTTTATCAAAGCATTTAGTAATATTATTTAGATTTAATTATTATTACTAAATTTTTTTTAATGTAATTACAAATAATAAATATTTTCTCTCAGTTTAATATGTAAAACCTGTGCTATACGATATGTGAAACTGTATTGAATAATCTGGTGTGATATTTGAAAAAAAACGCCGCAACTCTCTTTATCCAGATAGGAATTTAGTAAAAATTGTTCGAAGCTACCATTAACCCAATATCGAGGTTAAAGTTTAGTACGGATACGACGATTGCGTGAGTGTTATTGAATCCTATCGTGCTAAAATTGATTTATGGCCGTATTAGAAAATTGCCTTATCGATCTAGCTGCTCCGCACGAAATATCAAACGATGAGAGGAAAAAAGAGGCGGTCGGACAATTTTTGTAATCTACCACAAAGTAATCTATCGCAATTGGAGAGTAAAAAAGAATATGTTTCATGCACAATTTAAGCTAGAATCTGCGCTTTGGTGAGCATTTCAGGCAAGATTAAAACACCCGAGAGATTTAAATTTAGATTAATTTCTCCTCAAATTAGGAGATCCAAATCGCACGAAATGAGATTTTGAGCGCTTTTTAGCTTCCCCGCACAGATTATGCGTATAATGAAAATTATGTTATTAACATTCATTCAACGTTGCGCTTTCGCTTTTGAGTTGCACTAATGAAATTTTTTCATCGTCGCTAGCCAGTCATTGCAGAATGGCAAAGTTATAAGAGCATGACTATTTTAATTCTAATGGAAACACTATTTTTTATACACATATGTGTATACGTGCGTGCGTGCGTGTATGTAGTAAAAGCTATATTGTTTATTACACATTAATTTATAATATTACACAGTTAATTAATCAATATCGACAAGAGATATAAAAAACATCGGGCATAACATTGTTTCTTGAATAGAATTTCGTGCTACATTGGCAATATTTTGCGTGCAAAACTTAAAAGTTAATAAAGGTCTATTAATTCTACCGCTAAAGGCGATAACCTGGCGAAGTTCATACTGGCAATTAAATGCGCAAATACCGAAGAACCTATGTAGAGGAACCCGTTCACGGATGTTATCGATTCCGCCGATGCCGTGGTCTCCTGCAGTGTAAGCGAAACCACACCATCTCCGCTAGAGACATATCCCGTAGGTAACGATCAAGCCGCATGTCGAAGAGATGCTAAACCGGTAGTGAGTATAGGTCAATATTTGCCAGTCCTTGTGCTAATAATTTAGATAGCTCGCCTGCTACATATCCAAATGCGTTTCTGTAATGATATACGAGTCGATTATTTGCTATCCGCAACGGAATAATCCTTGAAATCATTACATTCTATGTTTGATCTGCATAATGAAGGATTTTCCTCTGATACTCATAAAAGTTAAGGATACTACTCTGGACATAAAAGCTTATATATATGCATTGCAGTATCTTGAAATTTACTTTAAACAGAACATTTACTGTAGAAACATTTTACAAGATAGGGAGATGGCGAAGAATTTGCCAAGAGGAACTGTCTCTTTCAAATTATTATTTTTTTTTATATTAAACTCAATCTGTCGCTCATTGTTTTATATAAGAAAGATAGTGGAAAAATCGATTTTTATACTGAGCTCCGGCGATATCATTTCTAACCTCGCGCGAATATCTCATCTAAGTGGAACATCATGCTACGCCAGCCATTCGCGAGGAGTTTTCTTCATAACATCTCAAGATTTCTGACAGGTCGTTCAGCCGCTAAGTTTGTATGAATGGCCAAGGGATTCGCCCTACAACGCGCTATCGTCACTGATTAAATAATTCAGCATAACGTAACCTACTTCGTAGAATTTTATATAAATCTAGGTGAAAAAATTGTCGTAACGCAATTTTTCTGTTATAAAATGTGTCATCAGAGCTGCCTTTGAAATTTTAAGTAAGATATTTTTCATTTTACGAATTATGACTTTTTCGCTATATAAATCTTTGTAATTTTGTAATAAAAGGTAAAGGAAGAAGAATTTCTATTCATATTAATCAATCATGTTTGTATAGTTATGCTGTAAAGAATTAAATTATTTTGTATAAAAATGGTGACTATGATTCCAAATTACACGATATAATGGTGTGATAACAGAAATGGTCTCATCATGTATCCAGTTTCCTTCATCTGTAGCGTATTATGTCATGTCTAACTTTACAATGCAAAATACAACTGGACAGTGGATTAGTATTCATGTCCTGTACAGTTAATAAATTCAATTCGCGGAAAAACTTTTCCACACTCTATCTTCTTTTCATTTCAATTGTTTTCATTTCACACGTAAAATGTCGGTATTTTTATTCTCTGGTGTTTTAATAAATTATAATTATCTATCACTTTCTGATTCAATCATTATAATTACAATTATAGAATAATTTTATCTTCTTTCGATATTAGATTCGCTTTCATTAGATTGTTACTTTCTATCTATTACTAGTATCTATCTAGTTCTATCTGTTACTATCTATTACTAGTAACATTTTCAAATACTTGAAAGAGAGCAATCAACTGTTTATTATGTAAAATGCTCTGCGAGGAGTACAGGGCGCATTAAATAATTATGTATTTATCTTTTCATTTCCTGCTTCTATTTCGCGATACTTTCTCCGTTTCCAACGAGTTCCTGAGAGACCTACCTTCTCTGGACATTTTACTCGACGTCGGTAGATTAAATTCATTAACCGGCAAATGAGGGCTGAAGACGTCTCAAAATTCGAGCTGAATGTTAATAATTGCGAGTCATTATGAAATGCTCTGGCGCTGTTATATGATACTCAGAACCGATGGAGTTTAGCGTAGGTCACCTAGTTCCTCGGTTCTCGTATTGTATTAAATTTCATTGGTGCTCACATTATTACTTCCTTTCTCTGTTTCATCCGTATTAATATCGAATTATTATATCGTAATTTTTCATGTATATCTTTACAGAAACAACATTATTCCCGCGGAATTACTATGACATATTCTTACGAATTCTTGATAAATTTTTTAATTAAATAAGAACTCGATTTTTTTTAACGGTAATCAATTTATAAATTAGAGATGAACGAAGTAAAAAACTCTATGTGTTTTATTTAATTTCAAGTGAACTTTGATAAATTTGCATTTCGAAGATTAGTTAAATATTTAATTTCGTAAAAATTTAAAGATTCAGACAAATCTTGATCTTCCTTAACATTTTTGTTACACGAAAGTTTGAAATAGTCAAGAAATCCATAAATGGAAAGTGGCCGTGGTCATCTGTGAAGACATACGGCATGTATATATGTAGGTCTTTTATTTATAATAAAAGATAAAGTCATGCAAAATAAATGTGAACCGCAGATGTGGCGTCGACGTGGAATACAAGCACGTTGAAAAAGGCAAGTTCCCCCGAGTGACAAACGTGTCACGTTGCGGACGGCCGGACGGCTGACTGCATTATTTACACCCACTTACTGCCGACCGCCGCTTTCGGTCGTTACACATGTTCAGTACGGTTATCTGAAATGATATACGACGGGCCTTTCGCGTACATGAAGCGTATAGATTATTGAGGCGCATTCTTCCCATATCTTCGCGTATCTCTCCTATCATTGTAGAAAGTAGCATACCGTCCGTCCGATGAAAGTCGGCGTTCCTTTGTCAGCCATACCCTGATATCGGCGGCAGGCCGCATCTGACAACAAGATATGATTGAAATATACTCACAGGGACTACGGATTTTATAAGAAATTATGTGGATCGAAATATACTGTTAGTTCGTGTGTCTCTTCGAGCTTCTTTTCATAATAAGATGTTATTTAAGTCGGATAACATTCTCTTTGATAAAGAACTAGTTTTCTAATCTTTTTATAGTATTGCGGATATAAAAATAAAAATTAGAAAATTAAATTTTATTATAACGATTATAACCTAATATCATATAGATTTGATATTATAGATTAGATTAATTTTTTTATAGATTTTTATAGACGTATTAATTTTTTTTAAGAACTATCAAAAAAAGGGAGAAAGAAAGAGAGAAAAATTACGCTATAAAAATCTTAAATATTTTATTTTTATTGAATATATTTCAAGAAAAATAATGACTTTCATAATTTAATAATTAGAAATTGTGTTTAACGCCATTTTATCATGTCTCCATTTGTTACTTTAGTTGGAAACAAACCGCAGTAGAACCGCAAACTGCTGCCGTTACAGACAGATGTTAAACAAAGTATAGTTTAGAGAAACATTGTTCTAAATGAGAATTACCATACATAAAAGCTCGTTGTTTGTGTGAAAGGTAAATGTCCATCTGAAGTGTATGCTACGCGGCTCAGGAATCTGCGGTCCACGCGAGCGAGCCTTATCGACATATAGATAAATCGAGAAGTATCAAGTCCTTCAATCACTGTATATATATATATATATATATATATATATATATATATATATATACTACTAGTAGTATAGTAAGTAAATAATATACTATACGTACGTAACGTAAGTAACTAATATTACTACGTACGTAACTTAACGACGTCG
>NW_012130075.1:732266-739819 GCF_000143395.1 Atta cephalotes
AATTAAATTAATAGTAAGTTAAATTAAAATAACTACTTACTAATAATTTAGTTATTACTTACTAGTAGAGAGTAGTAGTATATATATATATATATATATATATATATATATATATATGTTTGCTGCTTTTCGAGAAGGAAACTAATGGCGCGGTCGGATTTGGCCACTGCCACGTCCTTTATCACTGCTGTAACGTTCACATATTTTGCTGCGAAAGCATGTTGATAGCTGGCTGCCATAATTTAAGTACGCGCCATGAGTCCCATCCTCTGCACTGCGACGGATTACACGGATATACACGACAGAGATTGCAACGACATTCTTGCAGCGCGTATAGTTCGACTTCGCGAAGTCACTTTAATGCCGCAGCTCTTGTAGGGATTATTGCGCTTACGAAAGTTATTTCTCGTATACTGCTCATATTTTATTTAACCGCTGAATTATCTTCCACAAAAATAAATAGGAGGATAAGTCACTCGTTTATGCATTGTTGTCAGCATTTCTTTTCTTTTTTTTAAAAGAAAATGCATTATCTACCAATAGAAACGCATCTTGATAAGCTTCTTATATGGATTCTCCATTTTTATCGGGATTATCGGTCAGATGAAAGTAAAGATATTTGCATAAGTAAGATATTGTCGGAAATGTCAAAATCCGGTAATATTGCCTTCTTGTCATTGTTCTAAATTATTATTTTCATATCGAGTTTAATTCTTAAATAGAAGAAATACGGATTACTTTGGTTCTTGCTGCAACAATATTCCCTATTAACTTTTTGGCTATTTGATATTTTGCACATGCTTTTTAACATAATTACAGTAAATACAAAAAGTATTCCTACAAGGAAATTTTCTGAAAAAATTTTTCTTATTTGAAGAAAATAAACATTAATTAACAATTTACAATGAATACGTTCTTTTTTAATAGAAAGATAAAAAATGTCGTTTCGTGAAAATAACCGTGTTCATAATTTTAGAAGCTAAATAACATAATTTTTTATTTTTGTTTGCTATTAAGATAATATATTTTAATTACATCTCTTTTTAGATAAAATAATTCTGAGAAATATACAGTCCATTTTACTTTTTATTAATAAATTGCAAATTAATATTTATTTTCTAAAAACAAAAATTTCTTCAAAGATATCTCTCCCCTTAAGTTTCTTGCACTCGCTATGAATAAGATATATTTGTTAATATTTTGTACAATATATATTACTATTGTATAATAATACAAAATATATTTAAGCTTATGCATTATTTGCTATATTTATGACGCAAACAGCAATTTCATAGTATAGATTTTAAATTAATATTATGTTTGAAATTTCCGGTAAAATTATTGATAGTAATGCAGTCATTAATATATTTGTTAATATTATAATTTTAAATAATTCCGACCAAAATAGCTTGCACGTTTCTGTGCAATGTAGATAATTTAGATGAACTACCAATGATTTCGTAAACTGTTCGCTTCGTTATGAGTATTACGAACAAATCATTAATCTCTGAGCTCGATATCGGTCCAACATTTCATCGATAAAATCTGGATACTCAATAAACATGTTACACTGTTACACTAATGTAAGTGGAGACCATGATAAATTGACATTGTCTAGCATTTTCTAGTCTAACGATTGAGAACAATTTGCCATTTCCAGTGACACATTTGCAAGTATCGAAACAGTGTAAACAGGTAATTATGCAACCGCTAGCAAATAATTTTCATCTCCGTATTTATCTTTCTCGAAAAACGGCACGTGAGATAATACGACTGTAACAAAATGTGATTTACAATATGACAGCATAAATTTCAGGAAGATTGCATGCGTAAAATTGAAAAATAAATTACGCTCTGCGAGAAAATGTAAACATATTAAAATATTTAATGCGGTGTTTATTTTATGTATATTTTGTGTTTTATTAAAAAAGACATCCGAAAGTATATATCTGTTTAACGGCGAAAAACTGTTATATCTTCGCTTAGCAATTAGTGTATGCCATGTCATTGGCTGTGTTCAGTAGAGGAAGCAGCTTTGCAACTGTTGTAAAATTCTTGAACACAAGTGGTTTTTGCTTTTGGTTCCTTACAGATCTAAATATATAGATCAATCATATTGAAGAATTTTACAATAGTTGTAAAACTGCTTTCTCTGCTAAACGCAGAGAATTGACATTTAAACAGCCGACGGATGGATTGCGGTCGTAAAACTAAGTTCTTACTTCTGCCAGTTAAGTGATGCTATCAAATGTAACGATTGATTGCCGCAAGCTAATAGTAGTCTGATTGATTGTCATAATGTTATTCGAGTGTTTGTCGCCGCGTTTGAACATTGACCACACTGTCTGTTACTGTCAACATCAATTTCATATATATTCCGAAATCGTGTAGTAAAATTAAGGTATTTTCGATCTTCGATATCATTTAATCAGTTGTAATCTGGTTTCCCATTTAGCATTTAACTGTAATTGATTGATTAATACGTTGACGGTTTTATCGTGCATTGATTAATTAAATTACTCTTCGAATTTCTGTTTTGCTCAGTGATTTCTATTAAACGACTTCAAAGATTGTCTCTTTAATTTTAACTTGTAAAGGTTCAGAAATTTCACAGTGTAATATTCAGATTATTTTTGTGTTTTCGTTATTTCTTTATGGAGATTCTTTTTCCATTTTCGACAGCATATATTGAGTGGAAACGAAAAAAACATGTTAGACTTATTTACATTCTCTCTGCAGAGATATCGAGTTTCATCAAAATCTGTGGGGGCTGTGGTTTGTAAATATTTCGTACAGAGCATTTCTCATCGTGTCGTATTCGAATATCGGCATGTGTTTTTCGACAACATCTTTTTCAGAAATAGTAGTTTGCATATTATCAATGATGTCAAAATTTCAGACGGCGGTATCTAGAATTTCTCAGAATCTGACCAACTTCGATACATGGATGTTCAGTAAAAGCAGCTTTGCAACTGTTATATAATTATTGTGCTATTAGATGGGAAATTTTAATTTCGCCATTATTGATCACATCAATTAAATCAATATCATCTATAACAATTAATAATTATCTGACCAAACTTGAGGGACTTGAGACGATCTCACTGCGGATGTCTTTGGCGTCATCATTTCCGGATTGTATTACATCTGGTAGAGATACGGCGGCATTCGATTATGCAATGGGAGATTCACCTTCCCTTTTTGGCTGTCACTACCTCGGAGAAGAGCTCGACTACTTTAGATTGATCATTCGATAACGTTATCGGCACTCCGGTGGTATCCTGTCCAAGTGCATCCGTCGTTTGGGGATCAATCCAGTTCGACATCGGCATTACCGCTGCAGGCGCCGTCGTTGCAGACATATCGTCTCTTCTGTCGGGGTGAGCGACGGCGCTTTCAGCTTGCCTCATTGAATATTGAGCAGACTGCGAAGCTGCCGCATCTATCGACGATCCACTGTCGTCCGTCCCTTGAATTTTCGCCGTGGTCATCATCTTTCTGCCGACGATTTCCTCGGCGATCTGTTGCGAAAGAACGAAAATCGTGATAATAGTGATGTGGATTGTAAAGCAACACTGATAAATAATGCAGCGATGCAAGACTGATGAATAAAAAGAACGGCGAAACTAAAACGCCGTGTAACGCGATGTAATACTGTAAGATAAATTATATTATAACGAGGTTGAAAATAAGTTTTCCGTAGAACTTCATTCTATCGTGTGCTAGACATTACAATACCGGTTGCCGCGATATTTGATTTTTATTTATTTTCACGTCATTATTACTCGCATAATTTAATATTACGTTTCTTCAAAGCATTAATCTTTTGCGCTTCCCCTTTTCTACTAGCAAGCGCGGTAAAGCTAAATATATAATCCGATATCTCCAAGAAAATTTCTGTGTTCTTATAATGAGATTCGCAAGTACGCCATGGGCAATAAAGAACCGTACTTATCGTGCTTACTGGAATTAACAAAACGTCTCTTCTTACATCACAAGATTAAAAGAAAATATTTTATGAGATAGCTACTTGATCAGCAGTCTCTTTCCAATACTTGTAATAAGACCTGTACAAGATGGTCTGATGCGTACAATTTCTTGAGTGCTCGATCCTTTTCATCTCATCACTTATAGTAAATCAAACAGTCGCCTTACTTTAAATTGTACTGAGAACTCTGATAATAACTATCAAATGTATTTTATTTAGCGTATTCAGTTAATGTTACCTAATTAGAATAATTAGAAAAGTAAGATAATATATTTAGAAAAGTAAAATTAGCGTTTAATTGGTTTCGATTATTATTGATTAATTGAACATTTAATTATAATTATTTCACCAAAGCTTTATTAGTTGTCTAGACTTGATTATTATTATTTTTTTAGTGTGTTCGAAATATAAAATTAATAAATTTAGCAAAAAACTTTGTTTTTATTTTTAATTACATATAGTTATCAATATCATTTTGTAGATAACAAAAATATTAAAAATTAAGTAATTTTAAGTCGTCAAATCATGCAGAACACAGTTATAGTTTTTTAAAGATATTGTCTTACTCGTTCGGTAACTCATTGGATACAGATAAATCTTATAAGGAAGATAATAGGAAAGAAAGTAAGTCTAAAAGTAAGTTTTACACAATAAAGATATTAATTGATTGAAAGCATCCTACAAGCATAAATAGCAAAATTAGTATATATACATCTCACACATTATATTGATGAGATCCTGATATTTGACTGTTTTAGATGTTGATATTTATGTAGTTTTAATCTATTTTTTTATACAATTTAACTCATTTCTACACGTCGATTGCTCAAATCTATATGTAAAATGGATGAAGTTCTTTGCTTGTAAAAACTTACTGATCTCAGTTACTGACTTCAGTACGCAAAGTTATATATGATAGAATAAAAAAAATAATAGTATTTTTTGTAGCTATTGTAATCTGATTTATTTCCGAGATCGTCTTTTCGATTGCTTCGTTTGTCTTAGAAGCATCACGCGTGAAAACCATCGGTGATGTCGAGGGACCATCGCACCATGTCGGAACAAAGTAAAGGCGAGCGAGTGACTAGGGAGCTCTTCGAGCGTCCTTCTATAAGACGCCAGGTTTCATGGGAATTGCGCTAACGCGATCTCTTGAATAAAGCTACCGAATCGCTTCCGTTTGATACGCTTCCCTCTCGAATGGACGACGACGAGTCAAACGCTGCCACTGAGGACCATCTTGCCCTTATTGGCCAAGCCGTCGCGGTCTCCTGCTTGCGATCACGATCTTATCTCCTACATCTCGACCTGTCCTCCCTTCAACAAAAGCCAATATTCCTGCAGACAATGCTGAAGGCCCCATTGTACAGACATCGCTGTACACCCGCAGGTGAAATGAAATATGTCGCGAAATGTCACATGCAATCCGTCCGTCAGGTGGTGCGCCAGATTAAGCGCAGCAGCCACGGATGGATCCGAACTGATGAATATGAAGTTTCGGGATCTCAACTTGTCAGACGCCGCGTAATAATTTCATTAGGAAATGTTTCAATTATATCATAAGGTATAACGAAGTTTATCAAAAATTGTCAATTTTATTTTATCTTACAGTAATCGCTTTAAGTTTTTAAAAAGATACCATATTTTTATAGTTCACTTCGCTTTTTACAAGACTCCCAGACTCTCCAATTTTTCATTTCTGTCTTTTTTAAATTACTATTTCTGTTCTGTTTCTTTGATCAGATAACGTTCACTCTGTAGATAAATATATTAAAAAAGGATAATGTCAGGTGAGCTTTGTCTCTTTTCAGGCATTTTATTTCGGCTAATGTCATCATCTACCTCCACAGGGCTATACGTGGCAAAATAATCTCGCGGTTTCACGTGTATTTCAAAGAGATTACCAGCGTTCATAGCCAGCGCTCATATCTGTTTTGCTGTGCATTTGTGACGTCGACGACCTTTCATTCGCGCTTATCTCAAATGTCGTTGTTTCAAATGTCGGTGATTCGTTTTTAACTTCCTCTTAATAAAACATCCTAATTTCGTGATTAATAATTCCGTTTCTTTAAGAGAATAAGAATATTTTGTATTGATTTTGAGAAATAAACTTTTCTCCTAATGTCTAATATTGCAATAGAAGAGATTGTTTTTGCAAGGACATGTTCTTCGGATCAACTTTTTCAGAAATCAAAACTTTTTCAGACATCCATATAATACATATTCTTGCTGCGATATTTAATTCTTATGATAAAAAAGGACATTTTTTTGAAAATAACGCTTTTAATAGCAATTACGGTTTTGATTAAATGCACGCAAGCATTTGCGTCATATTTTAGTCAGCTTTATATATGGTAATAAAACGCTAAACTTTGATATTATATTAAATACATACAATCTCATGGTATACGTATTAGCCACTACCACATACTCCATTTGAAAATCCCTTCTGTAAAGCCACGTAAAATCTATTTAATATAACATGAAAGCCGTGACTTATGACGTTGGAAACAATGCACATCGCTTTGGATTACGTCGAAAATATCAAATTTTTTAACCTAATAATTGCAATACATATTATACATGTTAAGAATTCGTTCCAAAGGTATTTTGTCTTGTTCTTATAATATATATATTTCAAAACGTTTTTAAATCTTTATTATAATTATATATTGCAATTTGTTGACATATATTATAATAAAGATACATAATACAATATGTCTTTGTGTACCGTTTAAGAAATTATAAGAATAATCTTCCGCCGACACATTATCAGAGGGTTTGTCAGACTTAACGTTTACCTATGAAATGAAAGGTAAACAATTCTGCATTAAAGATCATGAATTCTTAGATAACAGATCTTAAGAAAAACGAGGTGAATAAATGGTTGCCTAAGTACTTGGAATATTCTCGTCGCTCGCTCTTTTCTCATGTTGCATATTCTTTTCTTCTGAAATACTTTAGTACGAGAAGAAATATTTGTAAAGAATAAACGAAATATTTTTAAAGTTTCCATCATGTTATTCTCCGAAGAAATCAATGTTAAATCTCAAGATGCAACTCAGTAGACATTTAAAACATAATATATTGCAATTTTACAGTTGTATAGTTACACTCTTCGTAAACAACATTACTTTAAATATTAGCAGCAAATATCGTTTCTACTTCTGATCTAAATCTTCAAACATATATTCACATTTTTTAAAAAGAATTTTATCGTAATTCTCCGATAATAAATCTTTTTATTTTTATATTTGATCAATTTATAACTACACATATTTTGGATTACGGCTATAAATATGTCGTCTTTAATGAAAAGGTCGATTATCGAATTTATCTGCTGAATTATCGATTGACAGAAATGTATAAGATTTTATATGACCGTATAAGATAAAAAAATAGATGTTGTGTCTTTAAAAATTTATCGTATTTTATGCACACACACACACACACACACACACACACACACACACACACACACACACACACACACACACACACACACACACACACACACACACACACACACACACACACACACACACACACACACACACACTACGAC
>NW_012130075.1:739839-744546 GCF_000143395.1 Atta cephalotes
ACACACACACACACACACACACACACACACACACACACACACACACACACACACACACACACACACACACACACACACACACACACACACATAATATACATAACAATTGCAAAGCAAATTTTGACACACAAGATTAATTGTGGCTAAGCTCGATTTTTATTATATGTACATTAAAACAAGACACGCAGTAGAATAATCTGTGATTTAGCGTCACGACGTATTGTCATTCTTTCGCAAATCCTAAAATTGACGGCTAACGTTATGGAACGATAATGGAAATTTTCAAAATAATTTAATGTTCAAAATTATGTTCCGTAATTCAAAAGAAAATTATAATGTGAAACTATATCAAATACTGTAGTCACAATATTATTTATTTATGCTAGGGATTAAATTTCAATTTTGATAATTGTTGTAAAAAGTAAAACATATAATGCCTGAAATATTAAGTTACAATTTTCAATGTTCATTTGTGTACAAATCAATATTAAATAGAAAATATAAGGTAAAAAATATCTGATGTGATACACATTTGGCAACTTTCTCCTATATAAAAAATTTTGAAAATATATTTTATTTTTGTATTTAGAAACTATGTAAAAATATTCGTTAACTGTTAATTATATTTTTATACTGATGTTTTTATTATAAAATGAAGCTATTACAATCCAATATATTTAATCTCGTCAGTGGACATTCTATGTATCATTTACATTCGTTTCATTTTCTTTGCTGAATGGAGAATTCTCTTGGGCCGATCTCGAAATGAGAAAGCAATGAGCGTCGTTGGCATTCAGAGTATTATTCTTTAAGATTATACGTCCAAATAATGTAAGCTCAACGTGCTATACACTCATGCAACATCGCATGATTCATGTGCATGCAGTATCTCTCGTAAACCGTAAAATAATATGTCCGACATGGTCAACTTCCATATATTGCACTACATACATTTTCTTATTACACGGTTGTCTGGTTATATAAACATTACAACAATATCTAAGATATACGGAAAGTATAATGTATTCAGGACAAAGAAAGCGACTAGACCTTACTTCTCGAGTATCGCGTAAAAAGTTTTTCTAACGAAAAATTAGTCTAAAACTTCGCCAGACCAGAGAGCTATTTAAATATTTAATACCGAGAATTAAAGTTCTGGATCATAAAGCTTTGAAGGTATAAATGGTACAGAGGAACGTTACTTTCAGATTAATTTTTCCATAGGGTTTTGCTTTATCACAAATTTAAGAATGTGTTAGGTATATAGACTCTGCAAAAAATAATTGTGAAATTGGAAATTTACATTTTCTGTATAAAAATGAATATTATATTAACATATTAAATAGCTCAATGAGATCCATATTTAAATTTAATAATATATTTTTATATAGTTTATAATATAATTTTATACAGTTTAATTTCAAAATTTTTATTCCATCTTAATTATTTATAAACATCTCTATTTCTTATTAAAATAATTTTTGATCTAGATTCTAAATTGTTGCCAAAATTATTTTATTACTTTTAAGTAAATATAATATAGAGAAATCTATAATTTTTAAATTTTGTTAAATACGTGTAAAATACACATTTTTAAATTAAATCCAGCTAACTATCGAACTAATGTAACTTAATAATATTAGAATAATATTAGAATTGCTCAGCGCTATTTCAGTATTAGGAACAATCTAGTTAATGTAAAGCACAATATTGATTCGATACATCTCCCTTAAATATCGACGTAGCAAAACTTCGCTACTTACAACGGATTCAATCTTCGTGCCTTTTGGGATGTCGTTCACGACCATTTGCGGGGACTCGGCTATCCTCGCAATCAGATCAATGCAGCCGTTTGTGCCACTCGTCAGATACCTCGCCGACGCCGGTAAGCCAAACCATCCAAACCCGCAGCTTTTCCGATGGCGTAAAGGCGTTTCATCGATTCACCGCGCGCGACTTCTCTGTCATTACTTTGTATCAGGTTAGAGTCAAAATTTCACAAACTATCCACAGCCAAGTGAGAATAATAACGCGGAGACGGCGATGATATCGACATTTGTAAAGAAGAGAAATCTGCGCAATTGTTGTAGGTATTAGATAATTTTCATCTTTCTTGCGTTGATTGCTTTCGCGCTGCATACATCGGGATTATGCGAGTAGTGTAATTATCCATGTTATACGTGAACTAATGATGCTCGAGTTTTTACACACATTGAAAGAAAAATGTTTGATAATTCTGACTATAATTGCATAGTAAAATAATTATAGTTAGGAGCTTTACTTCTATAATTATTATTGCTATACTGTTGTAATAATATTTATACACGAAATGTAGGAATTAATCTCATTTCAAATATTAAAATAAAATCAAATCTATAAATACAAAAAACATCACCACTAACATATTAACACCACTAACATATTAATAAAAATTAATAATTTTAATTTTCTATATTCATTCAAACATATAAATATTAAACTCGAAATTCAAAATCTTAACATGACTAACATTACTGAATAATAATTACATCCTCCTTATAATATTAAATCATTCAATATCTTTACATATATAAATATAAAATATCTTTACATATATAAATATAAATATAAATAAATAAAAAATTAAATAAATAACATAAATTATAAAATATAACTTATTATTATTAAATATACTTTAGTACATTAAAATTTTGCTACGAAAAAAATATAATATAAAGAAACAAACATACATGTTTCTAGATATTTTTTAATAAAAAAAAACAACTAAAAAAGTTGACAAAAAATTAACAATTTTTTACGCAAGTATTTTTAATGACACGAAAGATGTGAGTTGATATTTTTTCATGTCAAATACCCTACATTTTCTACAGCATGTTATTATATATATATTATGATATTAATGGCGGTCATAATTCGGCGCAAAACATTCACATTCATCTTGGTGAAGTAACTCTGTCCTTGAAGTGCTCCCCGAAGAAGAAGTCGAAGAACGTAATATCAGAAAGAACGAAATGGTTAAGGGATGGCTCGCGGGGATGACTTTGGAAAAGTTATTAAAGATGCTCACGTGAAAGTTTAATAAGTAATCTTCGTAAGAAACTTTTAGTTATTCTTTATAATAAAAAATAAATTAAATAGAAATATGTTTGAAATGTGTATTTGTTTTCATTTTAAATTATTTTAAAGTATTAAAGATTTATAGTGTATTATTCTATATTTATAGTTCCATATACATATTTTTGTGAACTATACTTTTTTTGTATGTAGAACTATAAATATTATTACCAATATTATAGTAGCAATAATTATAAAAATAGAGCTTCTAATCATAATCGTTTTATCACACAATTACAAATATCAAACATTTTCCCTTCAATGTATTTATGGCATGATACCTTAATAGTACTGTAATACCTTAATAGTATAATATAATATCCTGAAAACTAATTAAAGGTTAAAGATAGAATACTTTTTTCAGCGATTAAAGTTGATCAATTAAATCGCATAACGTTATGGCGTTTATAATTCAGCGCGCGTTCGCGTAATTATATGTAAATTCGATTTATTTAAAATCCATAGAAAAGTATTTTAACATCATAATGAAGTCTTTAATAATTTATTACATTTACTTACTAGGCAAGTATATTTTTCTTTAAAGCATAAGAATTTGCATTTTAGTAATCTCATTTAAATTCTAACAAGCTCGGTTGCTACGAAGTATCGAACGTAGCTATACTGCACGTGTCATTACATATATTTGAAAAATGAATGTAAAAAGAGCAAGAGGAAATAGCAACGAAATTTGATTTTTCCGCAGTGCACATTCATGTTACAAATTCCGCAAAACCACATTCGGGACTTCTCAGCACTCACGTTTTTTTTTGCTGTCGCAATGTCGGAAATAAACAATGATCACGTGTAGCAAGCGAACCGGACAGGAAATTGGATGGCAGGGTATATACAGTCATGAAAAAAGAGAAAGAGAACTATGCCGAGTATGAGCGTAACTTTACGCACGATTCGATTTTTATGAAATATGAATACATCAAGATTGATCGTGCAGTCGCGAAAAAAAGATTTTGGATTTGGAAGTAGACGAGAAAAGGCCAACATGCGGCAGGTTTTCTGTTTTTAGAGCAGTTCTCGATTTACGTCATTCAACCTACACTTTAGACTAAAATTACCTATCAGCAATCATCAAACTATTTCGAGATGAGATACGAATTACATATAAACGGATAGATTTTTTTTTTTATACATTTGATACCGTGTTATGATGTCATGATATATCTTAATTCATTCAGGATTGATAAATCTTAATGATATTTACTGAAAAATTGTAGATAAATATAAATTATAAGTATAAAGTTTACAAAAAGCGTATATTATTTTTATGTAATAAAAATTTTCATTTTATTTTAAAAGAATATTAATAAAAATTAAAAACTTATTTATATATAATATTAAAAAAATAATTATTATCTGAAAGCAAGCAAGCTTTAATTTTCTTTGTTTTGAATCGTATAATAATAACAATGAAATAAAGAGAATTATATCCACGATGTATTTATTGCTGTATGCCCTGTGAAGTAGTCCGACTAAGTTAAAAATTCATGAAGTGGATAATAATTAAATATATTTTATATAGAGGAGAGAGAGAGAGAGAGAGAGAGAGAGAGAGAGAGAGAGAGAGAATTAATAGAACAA
>NW_012130075.1:746745-752363 GCF_000143395.1 Atta cephalotes
GAGAGAGAGAGAGATTAATGACAATAGATACAAAAAATTCTCTTATTCGTTAAATTCCCAGCTCTTCTAATGATAACAATTGAACATTCTCTTTTTTTCCTCTGTAAAATAAAAACTATTTATTATAGATATTCTATGTATAATAAATTATAATTTTTGGAATACAAATATCAAGAGATATGCGTATTAGAGTTTCTTTTTATACAAAAATATTAAAATTTTTTAAAAACAAATGCTAATTATACATATCAATTCCGTAAGTAAATTTAAAAAAAATTAAATAAAAATATTGTATCAAGCGTTATTACATGAAATTATTATTGTTATATAACTTCGATATGTCATACCTATTAAAAACTTAATTTACCAAGTATTATTTGTTATGTTTAAAGAAAATAAACTATAATCAATACAAATTTTATACTGTCTACCATAATATCTGCAGCGTAATCTTCACGCGTAAATATCGAAATTATATATCCTATTATATTACCTTACACTCCGTCATTATTAGAAATCTCGAGATACTAGGTAAATTTTAATAACGTCAAATGAAACACTTCGAGAGCCATTAAAGACGAATATAATTCACAAAATTGTTGTATGACGGCAGTGAAACTAAAGTTAGAACTGTTTCCACTTTACACGAACATACTTGAGTCTATTGTTACCGAAAATTTCTACAATTGGCATAGTTGTACTGTACATTCTACATACCGAGCAACCAATAATCACTAATCCGCCTAGCTTAAGCAGCCTATAACCATTAATGCGGACCAGTAATCCTGAAACAATTAACCACCTGCTAGGTATTAACCAACCCTTACATTGCCCTATAACGTCGTGACCTCCATTTTAGAAATTAAATGTCAGGAACTACGGATAGTGTAACTGCAAAATTATAGAAAGAAGTTTAATTCATTAAAATAATTATGTGTGTCTATGTGATTCTATTATATTATAATATAATAATATATGTTTTTATGGGATATATTACAAATTATATATTTTATATTGGGATATAATAAATTGTTAAGAAAATTATGTTATTCTTAAATAAATAATTTTTATTAGAATCTATATTATATGCTGAATACATTGATTAAATTGTTATTTCAGAACGAATATAAAAAATACTTTATGCCATAGTGACAGTGAAATAGTTTATGTTGCTTGTATCTATGGTTTATCTAGGTCTATTATGTATTCTCCCTAATATAGACCGATGCTATTCAAATCATTCGTAACGTATCACATAACGCACGCCCACGATGTCAACTGCGACGGAATTAACGGGCCATGAAATGACGTTTTCCAATGACAGAGGTATTCACTACCAAATACCTATGGTGATGAATTTTAGTTCAATCCACGTTGCAATAGTGAACAATGGATGCCAGATAAGGTCGCCAAAATGCATGGATAGGTATAAATTAGCCTTTCCTAGCACATGAATATGAATGCGTAGCACAGATTTTACGTTATAAAATTTCAGAAGCTCAATAAAAATCAAATGATGTCTAAGAATGGTACCGGTAACGATTAAATTTCTCATTAATAATAAATGCATTTATTAAGTTAATAAGTTACGAATTTACTCAATTGGGAGTAAAATAATTAGGCGGTTGGGTGATTAGCGTTCAAACAATTATTATTATACTTATACGTACTATACAATATTGATACTAAAATATTATATGCGCAAATTGCCCGTAAGAACTGTCTTTTTAATTATATTGGGTGTTTAATTACGTTTGAAATAACAGCAGTTTAATTATTATGTTTATCATTTAGAGACAGTAAAACATTGTATTTTAGTTACAAGTTGCAGTAATTGGATATTGTATTCATAATTATAACGTTCATGGATGAAACAATAAATTTAACGCATTTAAATAAAACATGATAAATAATTATATATTTTATTTAATCGCATTGAATTCATTGCAGTTATTGTTACTGTAACAATATCCAAGTATCTATATCTAAAGGAAATCATATACGCGTTATCGTTAATAGATCTTTTGATTCAACTAATAATGAGATATTTACGATAATTAGGAACATCAGTAATTAATCCGATATACATTACTGACAGCTTACACCGTTTAATATGTTTTAACGACGCATGTTCTGATATATAATCTCACGTAGTCTAACAATTTTATCTTGTTACACTTATATATAGTGTAGTATTTTGATAAAATTTTATGTACGTTGAAAGTTTCATCAAAATAATTCGAGTGATTTTCGAAATTTTTAGAAAAAACGAAATTTTTCTTTGACATATTATATCTTTGAAACGAAGCCGTATCGAACATATAATCATATAAAGTTTTTGTCTTGAATTAATATGAGCAATCTTTTCTTAAAAATCTTTTAAAATGCTTAAGGACTACTTTATATACATTAATTTAACTATTTATATATAAAATACGATTCGGTAAAATTCAACAATCCAATTGATAATTTTATTTTATTATAATAAAATGATATTACCAATTTTAATATGATGTTTTCATAAAATGAATATTTTCCACACATAGCCAATCAAGAGAATAATATTGAATTATTATTAAGAAAAATGATATTCGAGAAAGAGAGAGAAATTCTATTTATTAGCTTCGTAACTGTGGAAAATACGATAATTATTTGGCGGAAAAATAGCAATAAATAGAAAATTATTGTTCATAGAATTATTCCGCCAATAAATAGACTCCTTTTTATATTCATATTCCTCGTGTGTAAATGCGATTTACCATTGATGTGAATCTACATAACGAAAGTTTCGCAGCTGAAGTGGGAATTCTGAGCCGTTGATATGCAATTAAATCTGTTTCTTGATATTATGAATATTGCATGAATGATATCGGAAATGAAACACATAGAATCGTAATAATTGTCCGTTCTTTATATATATGTATGTATGGTGATATTGCGTGACAATAAACAGTTTGATAAGTGGAGGACGGGCTATTCCGACGCGACATTCGACTATAAATTAGATCGAGATATATTTTCCATCAGGTAGGAGTCGCGCCGGCGGCGAAACGTTTCTGTCGTACATTCGTTACAGTTATAAATAACCCGTGGGCGATTGTAAAAATAGCAGCCAGGAACGTAACGCATGGGGCCCTGAGTAGCACTTGTTGTAAAGCGTGAAGTAGATAGATTACGAACGTAATGGGACCGGAAGAAAATAGAATTTTTGCGCAATAACGTTTGAATTTCGTGATCGTGATGATATAGTGCGAATATGATGTTTAATGTAATTTACGAAATTACAAATCTTTTAATTTATAAAATTGTATTTGTAAAATAATTCATCTGCAAAATATTGTATCAGTAACATATTTTATTTCCGTCATGTTACATATTTTACAACATATTTTACAATATTATATATTACATACTTTTACATTACATTAACAGTATTTTACATATTATGACAATGTTAATATTATTTTTTAATTATGGAACTGAGTATCTACCTACTAAATATCTATCTAGTGGTCATATAAGTACCTACAATTGACTTGATTAATTAGCTTGATTAACTACAAAACAATCAATTTGATTAATCCTTCATATTTCAAAAAAATCACATGATGATTATTCTGAGTTTAACATTGAAAAAAAATTATAAACGTATTAATTTCAGAAAAATGAGTTTTTTTTTACTTAAAAATTATTTACTTAAAAATTATTATAACTTTATAAATTTATAATATTTTCAATTGCATATTCGCCTAATCCTCTTGAGATGATTTATCTTATGGAATCATTCTGACCATGAAAGGAAAGTTTAACTGCGTTAAAAAAAATCAGTATACATTATATTATATAAAACTATATATAGTATATACATATATATATTACATATAATTTTACATTAAATAATTTAACACTATATTATACAAAAATGATCAATTTATGATGGTGGGCAATTACCATGCGTTATAAGTCATCCAGATAATGTAACGTAATTTGAAGAGCTAGACGGCAGGAAACACCTGTTTGGCCAGTCGTGTATAGGCGCATTGTTAGTTCGACGAGCCCTTTGTTTCAGCTCATGTAGCCATTTACGTTAAGCGGCTGCTAGGGATGTAGGTCTCCTACAATGTCCATTGTGCAGTGTGACCGACGGCGAACTTAAAAATTTAGCCTACAAATCTATTTGTGCCATCGTTTTATGATGAACAAATTTGATTTTATTTCAATTGATTTATTCACTTAAATATCGAAGATTTAAAAAAATCAGAAGAAGATTGTATTTTAATCGAATTTTCGTTAAATAACAGCGTAAAATCGGTTGTGTATAATACAGTTTTACAATTTTACATCAAACATTGGGCCACTGTATTAAATATGCAAGAAGCATATAGCTTAACGTGACTGAGTTATAAAGATTATTGTGCCAAAGATATAGTTATCTCGCAACAAGATTAATTATAAAAAATTACTAGTAGAAAAAAAAAATTTTTTTGAAATATATTTTTGAAAGAAAAAAGATATGAAAGCTGAATTGTATTAGATTGAAATAAAATAAAATAATAATATTGTAGTGGGTCTCTCTCTTTCTCTTTAAAAATAAATCTTTAATTCAGATTCTAATGAATTAAATAAAAAATAAAATGCAACGAGAAATAAATTAAATTAGCTCACTTTTGATGACTGATAAAATAATGTTTATCTAACTCATTCATAATAGCAATTCGAAAATCACATTTTTTGCCTCTTTGAAGTATAAGAGAATGATATATTTATCAAAGTTAAAATGACAATTCGTTTGACGTGAGACATCGACGCGACTTTAACATATTTTTCGTCCCGATCGATGTTCGAGCTGACGAAATTTCATCAAGATTGATGTTGAATACTGTATAAATTTCACTTGCAAAACACCGAGAAATTGTCTCGCAGGTATCCTCCCAAGGCCGCTGTCGTCGAATAAATTAAATGTGATCACGTGAAGGATATTAATATCGTCAGTAAACAGTAACTTCGCCAAAATTTTCCAAAAATTATTTTTGACATGTCTATTAATGTCTAATATGTATTTAATATTATAAATTCTCTATAAAGGTATATACAACTGAAATATGATATCCATCTAAATAAAGATATCAAAGATATCTTCGATAATTATTCGTGAACTTGCAAATAAAACGCACGTAAGATATTTGCATCGGAATTTCCATTCTGTCGCTTAAATGACTTCGTCGACAGCATTGTTGACCTACGTTTCTCACTTTATCTTTGATATATGAGGCACCAAAGTCTCGTTTCGCAACGCCAATTCGCGGCAGCCTGAGATTACAAGACGAATAATCGAATCGTATCAAACAGCGAGAATACCAATACATTTTAGAAAGAGAGCAAATGTTTGACTGAATGACTGACTGAGGCTTGGCTGGAAGTACGGGATTTCGCTTGCGCGAACAATGTGCGACGACATTCGATGCATTATATTGATTATACAGGTAAGGAAACCGAGCGAGTTCAGAAAATAACGTTGTTGTTATCGTGGAACTTTTACAGCCGCAATGTAAAAAGAAAAATTCTCGATGCAGTTCCGCTTGTGGGTATGCAACGCGCGCGCGCATACCCACGTACGC
>NW_012130075.1:754653-758568 GCF_000143395.1 Atta cephalotes
TCTCTCTCTCTCTCTCTCTCTCTCTCTCTCCCTCTCTCTCTCTTTCTCTCTCTCTCTCCTTCTCTCTTTCTCTTTTTCTCTCTCTCTTTCTCTTTCCCTCTTCTTTGAAGGAATTTCGTGTTCTGCGCTCGCTATCATTTATTATCGCCGAGCTTTTGAAAGGATAGGAAGCCATAAATGGGGATGTAAGGGTCGTTACGTCGAGCAACCTGCAGCCCGTACGTAACGCGCCGGCATCCACTTTGTCATCTTTTAAAGTCTCTCGTTCTCTCCCGACTCGGTAACGGGTCACATACTTTAACGAGACCTCTTTTAACACATCATCCGTATTTGGAAGAGGAAGCGACACGTATAGAACTCGAACAGAGAAAGAATCATACTCTTTTCAAACATTACACTGTACAAGTTAATCAGTACAATTTAACGTTTTCGTTCGTTAGTAACTTGCAAGCACGTTACTTACGTTAACGAAATTATCTACATTTCAATCTCACTTTATACAAAATTTAGTTAACACTGTTCATAAATTCCCGGACACTTTTCTAAAAATAAAATAAAATATGTTCTTGTGTAATTTTTTTATTTAGTGACAATTTGATCTTTTTTAACTAAAATTAAAATGTAAAAAATATCTATTTAATATGTTGCTTAGAAAATTTATATCTACAATTTATTTCATAAAAAAAATTTCTCTAAATAATAGATGCGTTCGCGCAAATCATGTGACAATTTTGGCAATATCTCCAAAGCGAATGGAAAGAAAATTTTGGGCCTTCTGTCCATTAATTAATTTTCTATTAATTAATTTTTTTAAGCGTATTATTGAATATGCTTGAAAAATTAATTAACAGAATGCTCAAAATATATAAGGCTGTAATAAAAACAGGAAGATTTTTTTTATAAGAAAAAATTATATTGTGTTCCATATTTGAAAGAGGAAACAATATTGTCCGACAATATATTATGTCCATTTTAACTTATATGCTTTTATATTTATTTATTTTATACTCTTGAATACATTATGTCTTTACCCAGTTCCATGATTTGTGTGGTTTGCAGCTGCTCGGGACGAGTTTAATTTTTTTTTCTAGTTCTTCCAATTAGTTTTATTTATGTACGCTGTTATACTTGACATCTTTTTGAGTTTATTGATAGACATAGCTCTTATTTTCAGTCTGGTTTAGACAACACATTTAACAACTCTTGTAACTTAAAGTATGTACCATCTTGGCCCGAATTTCTACATTAAGCATGAAGTACATGATTTTTTATATATCTCTATTTGTTTTTTTCGTTTCTAATAATGGCTCACATTTTGGAGCCATGCGGACGTTCAGATTTAAGTTACAGTTATGTAACTAATTAGTTTATTATTAAATAATAAATTTTTTAATTAAATTGCGCACTTTTTATCGCACACTTTTTATCGTGCCAACTCTCATAGATTCTCTTTTTCTAATACTTTGTTTAAAAAAAATTAAAGAAATAATTAAATTTACAAAACAATATAAAAATCGTATTGTTTTCTAAATATATCAGTCCAAACAAATATTTTTATTATTTTATAATTAAAAAAATTTAATTATTTTAGTAATATTGCCAAAATAAAAAAGCACATAAGAATGATTTTTAATTTTAAGAGTATTCAATAATTTATAAATATAATAATAAGTTTAAAAAATTCGTCTATATGAATCATAATGATTTAAAGAATGATTTATATAGATGTAGATGCTGCTTAATTTCTTTTTTCTCCAGAAATAAATTTTTTTAAATGAAAATAGAGAACTGTTATATATATAAAAATCAACTACAATTAACTAATATTTTTTAAATACTACTATTTCATTTTTACAATAATTGAATAACATTCAATTTTCATATAGATATTTCAATTTAGTAATTTTATATTACGTTCTGCAACATCGCGCCACGCAAAAAGCGGAAAACTGAAATGAAAACGTTTACAAGAATTTATATCACAGTTTATTCAGAAATTTAAAGCTCGTTTTTTTCCCCCAAAGGAATATGCGGAATCTTTTTAATTCTCATAAAATGAACAGTCTTATCGCGCAATAAAGTTTAATGTTATGGATACTAGAGATCGGTTTCCTTTACAAGAAAATTCCCCAGGTGTTGCGTATCTAACCAACGTTGCCTCGCTTTTATAACTTATGATAAAATACAAGTACGAATATATGTACGTGTGTATTATTTGAACGCGAAAAGAAAATTCAGGAGTTGTGAAAGCAACAATTGGGAATACCAGATAAAAAGAAGAAGTTGCACGCGCAGTCATAAACTTCGCCCCTTCGCTACACAGAGGTTATAGAGGAGCATCGCAGGGTATATTCAGCACTCGCGAGGACAAGCTCTCGCGGGATCAGAATTTATCCGGATACTTCGTCGACGTCTAGTAGTTTAAAAAACGATTTGGTAAACGTTCGCGGTATCTCGGATATTCGCGTCATAAGGTATTTTCGACGATGTACTCGATCTGCGCTATGGAAAATAGAAATGAAAGAAAATAGTAGGAATCGTTGCGAGTCTCATTTTTTAAAATGAATAAACAACAAGATATGGCTATGAGAAGAGCGAAGAGAAATATATCGCGATATTCCATAGAACGGTCAACAAGATTGACGAATTCGAAAATTCCATTGAAGTGTTTCACAAATAATACGAAATTTCTTTTATGTTGATTTTCTTTTAGGTTGATTTTCTCTTCTAGGCTAAAACTCAAGTAGAACAAAAAGTCATCAAAAATGGCATAAAAAATTTTTATCCTTAGTACACATGATTGAATCATCATTCGTTGACATGTGTACCTTTTTCTTTATAATGCAAGGAATATTTACCGACTAGAAGTTATTAAGTTAAACTGGAAAAAAATTTAATAAATATTTGTTTAAATAATATCAATTAACATTTATATCGATTAACATTTATTCTTATTGTGAATAAATATTTATTACATTAAAAAAAATGATACTTAAATCAAATTAATGATTCTTGTAAATAAATATTTGTTTATATTTAATAAATATTTAGTTAATACTATTCAAACAAATATTTATTAAAATGAGTATGTTTTTTTAATGTAACTGAACCATTCCTTTATTAATTTACAACTTTAAATATTTTTTAAATATTTTTTAAAGATGTTAAAATATATGTATCAATAATTTTTATAAAAATGATTGACACGAATGATCATCGTTTAATAAAGAATCGGAAAATTATTGTGTGTACTGAAGGTTAAAAGTCACTTTTCGATCACACTCACAATCATTTTAACACAATTTTGACGTTATCGTAATCTGTTGTTTTGCTTTGGAGTTCTCCTCGGGAATTTAATTCAAGAACAATATTTAACATTTTAATTTAAATTCCAAGAACAATGTTTGACATTTTAGTTCGAGTTCCAAGAACGACGAGACCGATGACAAGTTATCGGGAAATCTTACGGTTCGATTGCGACGAATCTACGATCGCGGCAGCGGATTTCAATTAATCTCACCGAGAATACACCGGGAATCCGCTGCAAGCACTGAGCCGACAGTATATACGTAAGCTTTCGAGCTTGCACGGCTGATGGCGCGATGCAGATCGAGTTCGATGGTTAGACACGCGAGAGCGCGAAACGATTGCAGGAGGGAAAGGAGAGTTGGTTCGGGCAGAAGATCAAGAAAAGAAGGAGGAGGAATAGAGTAGCGACGAAGTAGCTAAACCAGAAATAACTAATAAGACATTCACTCTAAGACGGGCGGCCAGCCGGCCCGGACGAACGCGGTGCGTCTGAGTAAACCTTCGTCATCGGCAACCTCATCATCCACACCATATACGATAAACGTCACACTACTTAGAGCAAAACGGTGGAAAGTAAGGCCGGAAGAAGTAGAGGGAGGAAGAAAG
>NW_012130075.1:761771-768445 GCF_000143395.1 Atta cephalotes
CATGTCTCTCTCTCTCTCTCTCTCTCTCTCTCTCTCTCTCGCGACATTTGCAGAGTCTCAACATCTCGGAGCGCCATTACGTTAATTAGAACCATCGCGCAACGTCGTCATAGCGTTGTATGTCCAGATTATTTTTTTCTCGCTTCGATGCTGGCAATGTTTCGTCCACTAATCATGTAGAGTCCTATACGACAGTCGCCCTGTAACACGGCCAAAATACGATTTACTTTCACCGGACGATGCGAACATCAGCCGCGTCGTCAAATATCTACATCGATCGCTTCCCTCGCATGACAGTGCGCTTAAATTTACACGACACACTCATACATCATATGTACATACATGACACGTGCGATGACGATTTACGTGGGCGAACGAAAATTCTCGATTTTCCAAAATTCTTTGCACCGTCCTCGCACACAGTCATGTCACGTCGCGTCGCGTGTTGGAGCTGTAGTTTAACAACAGTGGATCTCTGGTTTTTAGCTGTTACAGCGCTGGATTTCGGTGACCAAAAATAACAACTTGGGGACCACTAGAGAGGGCCCCCAACCGAAGAAGACCGCCGAAAGGCGGTCACCAAATCAAGTAAGAGCTTTGATAACAAATGCGCGAATTGTGTGTGATTTTGTTTTTAAAAATTCACTATATTTTGAGTAGATACTTTATTCAACAACATTGAAATCGGAGAGAAAATAATCCAAATTTTTTTTGTCAAAAATGTTTTGTTAAAAATAAAATACTTAGCTTTAATTAAAATAATTACTATTTGAATCTACTACTTTCTGACATCTTTCTAGTAAAAGTTAAATTCCGCGACAATAAAAGATCCCTGCTTTTTGACGACAAAGAAGTTATCGACCCAACTCTTTGGTTTCGGCTGCATTTCGGAAGCTTTTCGCTTTCAGGCCGTGCTGCATTGAACGAACTAAGTGATGGTCCAATGTCTGAATACTAGGTGCGAGAGAACTTTCCACTACAAGTCCATCAGGATTTCCACAGTGCATGAAGCGATATGAGGTCGAGCGTTGTCATGCTGCAAGATGATCTTCAATCGTTTTGAGCGATAGAACACGCTAGACACTGCACAAGTCTACAACCAACAATTGCACCATTTGGAAGTAGCATTGTTCGATAAACACCCGCAATATCGCTTACTATGACTGAACTTTTATCTCCGTGACATCCAACTTTTGTCAAAAAAGTGACAGAAAATTGTAGATTCAAACGATAATTACCTTAATTGAAGATAATCTTTTAAAATTATTATTAAAATAAAATGCTTAAAAGATTTTATTTTAATAATAATTTTTACGAGAAAATTCGAATTACTTTATTCCCTATGTAATGTTAACGTTGAATAATGATAGTATTTAATTTTGACGAGTTCATTATACTTGCTATTATTTTGGAGATGAGTACTTCATTACAACGTGATTGTTATACAGCACATACACTGATGCATTACAACAATTGCAATAATGATTTATTCATTTATTACTGATTTAGCATATGATAAATTAGTAATGAAGTTTTCTCAGTGACCTATTAGCGCGAACTTTGAATAATGGTTCCAACTAATCCCTGATGTTGTAAAAATAATTACTGTAGTAGCACGGGAATATTAACGAGTTTTATAATGATCTTGTTAGTGAACTTTTAGTACGTGTCGGATAATCTCTCTGTCAAATCTACCTGCTCATTAAAAGTACCAAAATTTCCCGGGAATAATAATCACATTATCATCCACTGGTGTGAGTTAATAAGAAAAAGTCAGCGAACAAATGAATATGTACTAATCAATCTTCGTCGCACAGCGGCTTATGATCTATAGCTCATTGCTGGAGGGTTGCTGATTCCCGTAGGTCTTTTTTTCTCTTCGTTTCTACGTTTTGATCCACAGCTTTGTTTCAACTGAACTTTTGTCGTAAACCTGTCGACGTGGAATAATTATATTTATCGATTAGCGAAAGGATAATAACACGTTTCGATTTGTTAAATAAAAATCTGACATACTGACGGAATGATTTAAAGCCCCAGGAAAAAGCCCTTTGTCGGGGTTTACATTAAAATATAATGAAACATCCCATTAAATTGCATTGCATTGCGTACATGAGAATTATGAAACCTTTATATAAGGCAAAAATGAAATATTAATCACGAAATTGTGTACCGTAAATTACAAGGTAAATAAATTAATTTGCTGATATTTTACAAAAAATAAAATAAAGAATTCTTTTATTATAAACGAAATATAAATTTGTCAAGATAAAGAAATACATTTTCTCAACATACTTTCGTAATAAACATTTTGTGTCATGACATTTCATTTTATGTCAAAAAAGAAAAAAACTAAATTAGAATAAAACATTTATTTATAAAAAATATTTGTATCTTATATATATATATTTTTTTTTTAAATATCTTTTATATAAATAAATTTTTTATTTCAATTTACTTTTTTAACTGTACCTTTTTTTATCTATAATATCTTTTTTGACAGAAACGTTATGACATAAGAAAGTTTATTGCGATACGGAAGCATGTCGAAAAATTAGTCACGTCAATACTCTACGTCTGTCCTATAAATGTTTCGCAGATAAAGCGTCCGAGACAGCTATAAGTTGGGTCGATATTTTACAAAAATGGGTACAAAGTATGATTTATCGGTTTTAGACTAGCGCGGTATGTAATGCCTGATATCGCATTGTAGTTAGTTATCACAGACTGCAGTCGAGTTATCGTAAAAAGTCATTGGCAAAATCACAGAACTGCCAAGTGAAAAATGAGTCTTCATTTGTACAGGTGGATCTACATTTATGTTCATTTTCTCTGGTACGTACAAGAAATCCATTTTTCTTGTGATTTTGAGATCGAGAACCGTTTGCCACAAATGAGTCTCATTCTTCTTTGTCCGAAGTGAATTCATCAATCGCTTTTGAACAGACCTTGTCACAATTTCATGATTTTCGTATTACATATTGTTTTATTATAATCTATACTTATCTGTATTCATTGAAAACTTTGGCCTTTATACTTATTTTACATGAATAAATGCATCATGCATTTTGTATAAATAAATTAGTAAAATAAACATATAGATTGACTCCAAAAAACATAGAATAATAATTTTAATAACAATGTTACTAAAATTATAAAATAATAAAAATAAATGATAAAAATATAGAATAACTTAAAAAAAAAAAAACAACTCGTTAAAAATGAAAGACTACATTTTAAAATTTAACAATTTTTTATTATTAATTTGTATATTGCATAAATTGTTAACTTAATCATTCAAATTATATTAATATTATAATAAAGGAAAGTCCGATACTGACATAGGTTCTAAAGGTCTCTCCTTATTTCTCAAAAACTAACAATTGCTTTATTAATACTAAATGATCTGTTTATCTAATTTAAAAAGTAAAAAGTAAAAACTCATATAATTCGTATATTTGTAGCTTATTTCTATATCAACTACAAATGAATTCTATGAATGCGAAAATAAAATTCTTACGATTTTCTTTTGCAAATTGCATAGTTTAAATAATAGTGACTATATTATTGATAATATTACGTTATTTTAAATGCTCGTAGTTTCCTAAATCAGTTTTATTTGTATTATTTTTTCTCTTAGTTTTTTTATAATATGATTTACTGTATCAGTTTTGGAACTCATTTTGTCAAAAATCTCATTTTTACTAATTTTACGAAAAAATTAATTATTACAAAATTGCAAACAGTGTTAGAAAAACTGCTTATACTATCTGATAAAAAATATTTTTTAGTTTGTACTTATGTTTTTCAAGTTTTATTTTTTCTTTTGTTTAAGAAATATTGTTTAAAAACAAAGTATGTCGACTCTCCTCTATTTAATTTCAATGAAGAAAAGACTTTTCTCACTATATTTGTGTGCCTATATCCTTGTAACAGTCATGACATAAGTAACGAGCTTTAAATATGCTCTGTGTGTAAGGATTATAATAATACAACAGAAATAATATATGAATGTGGAATTTATATAAATCCGATTCATTGACTTGACGCAGGATTATTCAGTCGCGTTATTTACATTGCACGATGAATTCATGTATAAAAGTAAATTTCTGTTCCTAGAGTACCATAATCATACCATTATAAATACCATTATAAAATATCCGCGATTATAATTGTGCCTTGCTATATTCTCAAAGAAATTGAAAAATATGATTATTTCGAATGTATGAATATATAATGATTTTCTACCTCAGAATTAATTAACAAGCCAAAAATATTTTGTGTAATTTTATTTTATCCAAAATCAGTATAATAACTAATACGACAAATAACTTCTCTTTCACAAGAAACACAAAGAATATTTCGAGTTGTTTATGTGTTAAAATGATGTCAATGTTTTGAAAAACTTCATTTTTCTGTTCGTTGCTTGGTTCGATCATTCGAATAATTGAATTCATTCAGAGGATATCACTAGATATCATCCAGAGGATTTCCTTCAAGTTTTATACTTTATCATCTTTTGTGGAAATACTTCTTATTTTCTTTATGTCAAAAGTTATAGAGCATATTATAAACTTTATAATACGCTCTATAGTTATTGAAATAAAAGTTTCAACATGATGAATTTTAATAGGTTGTCTTTTTCGCTTTTTCTGATCTTTTTGTATTATATATATTTAATATGTTGAATTTGATCGTAAATGATAAAGTTAAATACGTTGTTGTCGGTACTGAGGCAATGCTATGTCAAAGTATATATCGTTAAATTTAGAACATTACATTTACTGTGCACGTATACCGATGAATTTTGCTCGTTCGCGTTGCGCACCTTTTCGACCAACTCGCAAGCATTGTGTATTCGGGATGCACTTTCGAAATGTACGAAGACGATTGACCATATAACAAGACGGTGAAGTCAAGCAACGTTTAACTCGAACCAGTCTTTCTGGAAATTAGATCACTTCACTACACAGATCACACACAAACGACATGTGAATAAGCTGGAAAGGCGTTTCATCCTTTTTTTTTCGTTCCTTTTCTTTTTTCCTTTTTCCCTCCCTCATTTTCTCTTTTCTAGTTTTGTCATTGTACGCGTTAGAACGTCGTGTAGTAAAAATAGTAGAGAGTTGAAAGGGCGCATTGCGGACTAACGAGTTACAAAGTGTATCTAGAAACATAGTAAATGTAGTACATTGAAGGACAGCAACTGTTCATATTCCAATCTCGTAAAAAATTCTCGATAACAAACATTGCACCATTAACGAGCGCAAATCCGAAAATGCAGAATTTTATTATTTATCGCGATAATTCATGCAAGAGATATTAATGACATTTTATTCGTCGAAATACGCAACGATAAATCATAACGTTGACGTAAACAGCTGCAATGTTAAAACGTATTATATCATATTCTTTACAATATTGCAATATTACCGTTATGTATTATAATACAGGTAATATTACTTTGCAATATTACAATATCGCGCTCTGACCTTTGCTATCCGATTCACGCATCCACGTGTATTACCGTTTAAGTGACCTGGAGCGTTTTGTGCGAAACGTTAGCGCGTTCAACGAAATTAGAAACGCCAGCCAGCGTTATAATTTTACATTCTCGTACTGCACAGTTGCATCATATCCGATCGGAGAATATAATTCTATGGTGCGAGCGTATGTAATGGTTAAGTATAAGTAGGTAACAGTAGCAGCCGAAATGTGCTGAAATTTATTATGAACCATGAATCGCAATGGTGGAAACCACGGTCGCATTTTCGGCGCGGTATAATCCACTGTACTCCGCCGAGATTCGTCCGGTTTTCGCCGGGACTTTTATATGCAATCTCTTGATATTTCATCGTTGTCATCGCGATTGCATAATATCAGAATAAGTTCATCGCACAATGCGAAATTCGAGCCAGACAAAACTCAAACGAACCAGATGGAAATTTATACAATAGTGTACTACGTCTTCGGCTTCGAGAAAAAAATATGCACGCGCTGCTATCCTTTCGCTGCTGTAAAAATATTTTAACATTACGTTGAAAAATATTACTTTTCTATCAATCATAATTTCTCTTTCTTAAAATAGTAAAATAGTAAAATAGTAAATTAGTAATAATCTTAACAAAACATGATTTCTATTATACATAAGTATTTCGATTTCTTTTGTATTTTTATTTTGAAGATTAATAATTGTTGTATTACATAAATTAGTAATTGATAAATTAGTAATTGATGTTATACATTATTACATTGTACAATATTAAAAAACAATTTTATTGAACTATAAGTATTATTTTGCATGGCGATTTTCAATAACAAAATTTAAAATTATATATATATAAAATATTTAAAAAATTATTGAAGTGTAAACACTATTTTATCATTTTTGCGATTTTCAGTAACAAAGTTTTAAATTAAAAGAAAATAAAATTGAAAATATTTTTATTAAAAATCGCCATGCAAAATGGTATTTATCATTCAATAAATTTTTTTATTTATATCAGTCAATAAATTTATTAAGCGGTTTTTATATGTGTGTGTGTGTGTGTGTGTGTGTGTGTGTGTGTGTGTGTGTGTGGTAGTAATAAACTAATTATTAGTTATTATATATACACACACACACACACACACACACACACACACACACACACACACACACACACACACACACA
>NW_012130075.1:768465-774688 GCF_000143395.1 Atta cephalotes
ACACACACACACACACACACACACACACACACACACACACACACACACACACACACACACACACACACACACACACAAAACCATTCAAAAGTTTAGTAAAGTTTCTTACGTTTTTGCTAATGATTTTATTTCTTATAAAACATGAAATCATAATATGATGCAATCTCGTATTTTTTTTCGGTCACGAATACATTCAATATAGAGTATGAATTGTTGAAAAATAACTAATAAATAACTAATAAATGAAAGTAAATTTCTCAAATAAATATTATATACATCGGTTGAAAGAAATATTAATTTCAAATTTTACGTTAAACATTCAACAAGCATTAGATTAAATGCACGAGTTTGATTAAAACATTTGAATAACTTATTTATAGAATGCTAATAGCTTTGCTTCTGTTATCAAAATCCAAGGGAATTAAGCTTGAAGAAGTAGAAAAATCTAAGAAAAAATACATTTTTTTTCTAATTTTAATGAAAATATGTAATATATTAATTAAAAGACACAATACATGCAGATTATATTTATTTTTCATTCTCTGTATTAAATTATTAAGAAATTTACATAAATGAAGAATGTACTGAAACTTTTGAGCAATAATGTATATACATATATATGGTGTATATATATATATATATATATGCCCATTCTAATCTGAAAAGGGTTAAAGACGTAAATGGTGCTTCTCATTCACATGCCTTCTATATGCTGTCGTTGCTATCAACTTCCCATGCAAACGAGACTGGCTCAAAGACTGAAGAGGCAAGGATATAAGTTCGTGATATAAGTTCGTGGCATATCCCAATATCGATTTCTGAAAGCAGATTCTTCGAACTTTGTTTTAGAATCTAGTAAGAGAGCTTAACCGCGTAATACCACCAGCTGATTTTCGAATTAAACTGGATATCGGCTTTCAACATGATCATTTTTGTGAAAAGATTCTACTTTTTTTATTTTTAAGTTTAAAATATTCTTAACAATAAATATTATATTGTTTTTATTATGTAATATAAATACTAAATACACATTGTCTAACTCCGATTCTCTTTTTTATACTTTTAATAATTTGATTGTCAGAAAAAACAAATTGTATTTCGTAAGTATTTCACTTTAACCTTAGAACGATGTTATCGACATAGATTTTACGTATAAGTGAACGAAGTTATTGAGCGCTAAGCTATATCTTCAATAGTTATTAGGAGATCCAATCTGCCATGCTAAAAGCTAGGAACAAACAAAAATAGGCTTTTAAAAATGTTCGTTTTATATATCAGTTCAGACTCCCTGGTAGTCAGTATTATAAGAAGAACATGATAAGTAATTTTCAATTTTCAATTTTTAAGCAATTTTGTATTGTTATATATTTTATTTAAGTATTATGAGGAGTCACAATTGAACTACAAATAATTTCAAAATTAAATTTGATATGCTTATGTGTTTTCTTTCCTTTTTTAATTAATAATTAGGTTTGTGTTAAAATTTCAGATTACATTTTATTAAAAGAATAAAATATATAAAAAAATTTATGTTACATTAATTAATAATGGCCTATTTCCTTGTACGCAAAATTTACATGTCAATTTACGTATCAATAGTATTACGTATCATTTAATATTGATAGTGTTCTATAAAGGTTAACAGCGGTTTTCTTAATGCGATCAACTCACGGATTAAACCACAGTAAATGAAATAGCCATTTATGATCCTCCTGATAATTGTCATTCTCTAATGCTTTTGCGGGTATGTGTTCTTCTGACGAATCGTTATGGATCACCTTGTCGTCTTTGTCCATGATTGTGTGTGGTCTGTATGTACGGATGAATTGTAATAGCGGACTATCATTGAATTATGACAAATGGTCGATGCGTTTGTTCCGTTCATACAGTTAATAGGATTTTTATGATATCTAATGATAGATATCTGAAATATTTAGAATATGATTGACATGAAGAGGCGGATGAGGCAAAAGTAAAATCCGCGGCTTAGCTCTTTGCGTATATCAGCAATAAACTCTATTAGCAACACAGTCGAGAATTCTAGCTTTTAATGATCGCTTTCCGGACATCCGATAAAATCGTTTAAGCGTATATACAAAAATTAACACTAAAAATAAATCTTGAAGATAAATCAATCGTTGAAAGCTATATCGTTTGTAATTAATTTAAGTTTAAGTTTTTCTCTGAGTGCATATACATACATACATTTCTTATACGTAAGTATGCAATAAATATTTGAGGAAAAACAGAAGCAAGTTATTGTACAATTTAGAAAATAAGAATAATAGAAATTAATCCAGTATATTTATTTGATATAAGTGGAAAAGAATAAATAAAAAGTTAAAATTTCTTATTTATATCTCTTAATTAAAGAAAAACGTTCCAAGTGCCTTTTAGTGCCACGAACCACAAACGACACTTACAAAATATATGAGCCTTCCGAATGTGTTTTTTATACGAGGAAACTTACAAGTGGAACTCGCGCGTATTTCTTTTTTTATGATATCGTCGACAGCGGAGATTGATGCTTCTTGACTCGAATTGCACTTTATGGTGAAATAAAATGTGCAAGTGGTATTTGAATCGAAAAGGTCAAAGAGTTATGACTTTTTAAAATAATTTTTAAAAAAATTTTAAGCCTTTAAAAGATCAGTTTAGGTATTTCTTATGAAGAAAGAGTTTTTCATAGGACAGAAATTTCATTTTTTTGCACATGTGTGAGAAACGGTTTAATCCGCAAATGCAATATTCGTCATGTTAGTACGGTAGATTCTTCTGGAGAATGGCGTGAAACACGACAGCAAAGAGCAATCTTATTACAATTTCCGCAATATACCATTATTGCAGAAATTCAAATCGTCTGGAAGCATAATTGCATTAATTGCCGGGCAAAGGATCGTCATTTTAAGCTAGGCTTTGGCTTTACGCCTAACAATACATAGGATGTGCGATCTTGTGACAAAAGTGACATGTTTGCAAATTGAAACAAAGCAATGGGAATAAGGGGATAATAATGGAATAAAGGGATTACAATGGAATATCCTCACGTGGATAATAGATTAATACACGACTACAACGACTTGGTGTAATCGCTCGAGGAGATTCTCGTTAAAATTCCCTATTTTCATTTTCATTTTCTCGCTCATTGCGGACTAACGAATTATATCATCGCCGTATCCATCACAAACTCTTCAAGTGCATGCAATTGACGTTTCCGATAATACAATTCTTCTCGCAAATAAGAATGCTGCGACACAGCCACGATGCTATCGCACCTAGCATATAAAGCATCGTACCTGCTTCCCGCTAGGATATTTCTCTCTAATCTTCTCTCTAATCTTCTCCGTACCTCTACCTTCATCTCCCACAAGGCGCTCGATCTGAACAATAAGAATCGCACCACCGTTCGTTCTTAGCTTTTCAATGCAAATGGTAAAGAGACTATTCACACCAGACGAAGATGAGATCTCGCCCCGCTTGTCACATCACGCTTTTTATTTCTTCCGTTATTCTTTCAAAGCAACTTTGTCGTCTTCTGTTTGCACAACAGTTTTATAAAAGTGCATAGAAGGATAAGAAAACCGTGCCGCTAGACAAGCATGTCTTTATCGACGATCAAAATTCAAGCTTTATAATCTTCTTGTCGGAATTGTTCTGTAACTCAAGTGGAACTTATTGAATCGAATAAAGAAAATCATCATATGATTATCTTTGCATAATAAATATTTATACGATTCATAAATATTTATACGATTATTTGCTAGACGATGTATTGCGACAGTTATTTAATCCTATTAGATGATATCGCTGTTAAGCGTTACAATATTATTATTGATAATTTTACGTACATTATTTTAAGGAAATAGATTATTTTTAAATAATGCATCAAGTTTTGTATACATTTGATACTTTTAATAACAAAATATTTATAAGCTAAATTTTTATATAAACACAAATATCTTAATTATTAAGTGGAAAAGAAAAAATATAAGCATTCTATCAAATTCAATCTTGAAATAATATATAGTATGTCCAACTGCTGTATGTGTATTTTCTTATAACACTGAAATAAAATATAGAAAGAGAGAATAACACAAAATAATAATACAAAACTACTTAAAAATTGAAATGTCGCTCTCTGTTTTAATACCGACCATTGGGAGATCTCTCTCACGGATAGAATTTTTAAAAGCTTATCTCTATTTGTTCTAGTTTTTAGCATGACTGATTGAACATCCTAATAATCACTAAAGATATAGACATAGTTTGGCTTTCAATGATCTCATTTACTTGTACATGAAACTTATGTATCGATAGTATTTAGGGTTAAGTAAACGATTTGGCCTAACGATTTTTCCTATCTTATTTCATTTTGTTGTGAATTTTACGGAAAATCATGAGATTGTGAATTCACCTCTAAGAGCGTTTCGCAATGAAAAATAATAGGGTCGTTATTGTATGCAAATTTTGAGAATGCCTTTGCATAAGAGTGTTGTTCAATTAGATACGTGTAATGGCGGTCATGCAAGAAAATTGCGACTTTACGCCGAACTGTCCCGAAGTACTCTCTTACGTTGCCTGCTTATGCATTATGTAAATTTCATCGTAAGAGGTTTAACACTGTTCGAGATCTCACATTAATGATAATGCCGGCCATTAGAGCTTTACTACTTGTCCGTGACTTAATGGGAAGTGGACAGAAATCAATCGTTCATAAGTGCGCCTTAAAAGGGTATAAAGTGTGGTCGGCAGTTGACGATATATCAGATTGTTCTACTTTTGTTCTACAATTTTCTTTTATAGCAAAATATACCCTGTAACATTTGTACAAGACGACAATTTATAAACTTTATAATCTTCTCGATATTTATGACGCCATAATTATTTTTAAAATATAAAATCCACGACAACTGTTGGCGGACGTTATAATCGCCTATAAAAGATAGCATCATATGATAGATTGCTATTTTTCAGTCTAGAAATAATTACAGCGTAATTGTATTTCTCGAGAAACATTGATACTTGAAACAACTGGAGAGTCCATGTTTTAATTTACTATTGTAAGCTATCTGTTCGCAACAATATATTGTCAGAGCGATTTGAACCTTATAATCGATATACTCCACGTCCATTATCAAATCTTTCGCAATACCGATATAAGCATGCACACATACACACATATACATATACATGCGCTTGCACACACATATTTATAAAGGCTTTTATCTATCTTCGTCCACAACGAAATAAAGTCCGAGCTTGCAGGAATAAACAAAGAAAACTTTGGCCGTTATAACTTTGTACCATATACAATAGTTATATAAAGAGAGAACGTATCCACTCGTAAGCGTTGAAATGATCCAAAAATGGTACACTTGATTCTGTCGTCTTTCATACAAAAATTGGACTAGTCGGTCAAACGTTTTCTTTTACGCAAATTGAACATATATACAAGATTAAAGTGAAAGTAAAACGAGAGTGCTGAATACAGAGAGATATACCCGTAAAGCCGCGGAAATCGATAGCGCAACCGGAAATTTCCATCGTCCTCCATACCATCTCGAAGAGGAGCCATAGGACTATGCCGAGGCGTTAATTATGATTAGCAATAGTGGCCGGCTCGATTACATCTTCATCGATCAGATATAATTACGGCACGTTCACGTATCTCGTTTCAAGCGCGTTGAAAACGCTTCCCGTCTTTCTTCTCGCAAATGCTTTCTGCTTTGAAACCTCGGAAGATATAGAGTACATAAAAGGACTTTAAAGGAAGGCAGAAGAGGTATTTTGCGCAATTTCTTACAGTTTTTAAGAAAGGAGGAAGTCATATAAATGTCACGATATTGCGATATTTCAGGGATTACGCGTAATGGTTACTGATCGTAACGAGACTTAAAAAGTTATCAATAGTTATCGTATTATCTGATTGATAAATCTAGAGCTAGAAAATATCCTCGGCGAGTTAACGACGGGTTTTCACGAGGCTTGCTTTCAAAGACGGAGAGAAATCTAATTTTATTTTCTATTCATTTATGGAAGATTTGTTACACCACGGGGATCATGCTGGAGACTCTGTTGTAGTTTAATATCTAATTACCATCAAGCACGCGCTTTCGCGGGTGTTCTCTACGAATCGAGGTCGAGAGAGCACCTCGAAAAGTCGCTAACTACAAATTTAATCGAAATATATATATATATATATATATATATATATATATATATA
>NW_012130075.1:775582-793124 GCF_000143395.1 Atta cephalotes
TATATATATATATATATATATATATATATATATATATTTCGCGTTGGCGTACATATTTCAGCCGATCTACATTTCAAATCCTTGGATTTCTTTTTAACACGTCTTCTCGTAATGTAATTCCGCGTGTCGTCGTATCTGTTGCGGTATTTGAGTTAGGCGCATACTTAGAATATGCAAAGTGTTCAAAATTAACCGAGGTATGTATGGCGTCGGCCTCATTTTAAAGTCAGAACGCGTGACACAAACTCCCTGTTACGGCGAATGTACTTTAAGTTCTCTGCGTGTAACGATTTGCGGTAAAAGTGCATGAACCCTCTTGTAGGTATTTGCTCTTGTAATTTTGCAATAAATTATATATTGCTTATTAAATAAGCTAGTTTATTTCAGAATCGCGATTACATTAACAAGAAATATATTGCGAGTACTACGTTTATGGCAAAATCTCCACTGAAAGCATCAGCAATTAATATATTATTTACATTTACATTTTGTAGTCTGCAAAAGAGCATCGTCAGAGGGATGAAATAATATTTGACTTAGAATAACGTGAGTACTTTTTGTAACGCTATATTTCTGATTTACAAGTAAAAGCTAATTAAGATTAATATTGTAAAGTATGCTGATTATCTCTTTGTTGGTTCGACATTATTCCAATTTCGTCAGTTCTTTATTGTTGGGCAGCATCCTACAATTTCTCATTTGAATAAAACAGCAGCTATATAACGCTGACGGATTAATTGAAAAACTCCGGAATAATGTGGTTTGGGACCAAATATAAATCGGAAATTACGGCATATCTCTTCGGGAAGCTCTCAATAGAGAGGAAACTCTTAATGATGAAATGGTCGATGTGCTATTTATACAATTGCAGCGTGACAAATGTGAATAATCAAAACGGAAACACGTTGAAAGGCATTAATTAAAGACATCATTCGACTCGCAATGGATGCTTGAAAGCTTGAAAAAGCGGTGATAAGTCTATAATTTATTTCTCTTTGCAATATGAACGAGCAAAACGTGAATAAATTATATTGCGAAAATAAATTTCATGAAATGTAAAATTTCTATATTTCAGCGTGTTATTACTTAACACTAACACAATCACTGTGAGAAACGCGAAGACGCATATTGAAAGATTTATTTCGCAGGTACTGCGAATATTAAAAGGAAAAAATCGAATTATGTTTAATACAAATTATATCATAAATATGCAAAAAAATATTTTACTCCAGCTAGAATTATAGTTGTTTTTTTTTGTATCTGATAGAAAATTATGTATTTTATACATAGAATTTATAACACAAATCTAAATTCTATCTCTGTTCATCTATATGCAATACATATCCAAATCGTAGTACTTGCTAGAGATTTATCTATTTTAATTATTTTTCATTACTTTCATTATAACTGCAAGATCATTTTTTTGAGTAAAGATAAATTCCATGAAATGTAAAATTTCTACGTTTCAGCTAAAACTAATATAATTAGTGTGAGAAATGCGAGGACGCGTATTCAAAGATTTATTTTGTAGATACTGTAAATATTAAAAGAAAGTCGAATTATGTTTAGTATAAATTATGTCGCAGAAATAAATCCCATTCCATGGAATATAAAATCTCTATGTGTTTTAGCAATAAAACTAACACACTCACAATCACTGTGAGAAATATGGGAACGTATTGAAAGATTTATTTTGTAGGTACTGCAAATATTTAAAAAAAAAAGTCGAATTAAGTTTAGCACCATATATTTAATATTCCGGTTGCAAAAACGTACAATGAATTTACAATAATAATGACAGCAGTAAAGAGCGATCGAATAAATTCAAGTTTTTACTGTGTTTTTGAAAAGATGTAGCCCATAATTTCATTTTATACCTGTACTTCATGATTATAGAATAAAACGAGATTTTTTTCATCCGTTTCTTGTGACAATGAAAAAAAAAATTTATGTTTCTGAACAACACATATTGAACATTTGAAGATCACGCTTGTATACTTAAGAATTTATTTGTGTAATATAGTTGTAAACACGTCGTCGCAAAGAGATATTGTTTCTTGTCGTGAACTTTTATATCACTTTAAAGTTAAAACTGACAGAATAGCCTTGCCTTACCGCATGTATTTTTATATTTTATTTGATTTCATTTCACAGAACTAACACATTTACCAAAAGTCACTTTTTATATCCGTGAGCTCAAGTAATGAGATCTCAAAAATTTTAAACGGGCTTTTGTTACGCTCTCAGAATTAATTAAATTCATTCAGTTTTCTTATGTTCCACACGTGCAGTAGACGGAAGCAGAGATGCAACAATATAACACCTTTAATATAACCGTTCGTTCTCTAACTATATTTCGTATTTAGTATCGTGAGAAGAAAACAAAGAGACAATTAGTACTACATTGTTAACTGTTTCATTTTCTTAAACATTAAATAACAGCAACACAATAATGATAACAAGAATTTACTCTAATTTTATGAAATGTGTATGTCAATTATTCTAATATGCTTAATTATTCTGTTTGTGAAAATAAAGTACTGTTGCGATAAAGCGTGAGACGTAGTTTTCCTCGCGATGATAATCAAGCGCATTTTCCGAGGGAAAAGTCTGCGGTTTTTTTATTCGTGCAAGTACGACACGGAACAAAGCCGTCCTGTCTTAACAGACGAAAGCTGAAATCAGATCTTTTTTTCGACGGTTCCGCATAGCACCGCGTGACTGATCCCGTACCTTCGGCAAATGAAAGTAGCCGCATGGCCGACAACTTAATGAAAGCGAATAATTGGAGAAAAATCCGAATGTCGGTTTAACGCCGAATTAACGTAGAAAAAAGGAAAGAAACGTCTATCCACGTTAATTAAACGCAACTGACCAATTTGACTCTACTGACGTAGCGAAGTATTATCGTGTTTTAGCTTTTATTAATCGCCTAAAAAACGGGTCAGTGAGCTCGCACGCGCTTTCATGATTTTTCAGATATCATCCGCTATAAATACAGACGATTAGATTAATATCTGTTAAATTGCAAGTTTCTTTCTCGTCGTCGCGGCTTTCAACAAATACATGTCGATCGAATTGAACTGGATGACGAAGTTGACTATAATGAAATATCGAATTGTGCTGACGAAGGCCGTTAATGTGATTCGAAATTGAGGAGCGTTCAAGTGCAACCTAAATGCGAACCGACAGAACGTTGTTACAAATTGTGATACAGCTATGAAGCAGCGAGCTGCCGTTAATATATTTCCCGATACAATCGTTTCTGCGGTGGCTAAACGTGGGTCTTAACTCCTTTTAAAGAGAGTTTCTATTATCAGATAAAACCTAAGACATTAATCGCGAAAATGAATATGGCTTTAACTGGGTTAATGGTAGATTGATTATAATTCTTGATAAAATATCTTTTGAGCCGTTATATTGCGTAACAATATTACGTATTCTTTAATTGTTACTTTGCGCGTACAATTAGAGTGATTGGATAAGTTGGGAGGTCGTAAATAATATTATTCGTAGCTCGTAAATTCGCGAACGCATTTTTAACTGTAGAAATGAAAAAGAGATTGAACATAACTCTCGACAACCCGGATTCTTGCTAACAATGTTGCTTAACGGCACGATGTTCTTAATTTCCTCTTTGAATTCGAATGGAAAGAGAGCAGATAAAAAGCAGAACGAAACGAGTTAGGAATGCGAGCGATATATCTTACGCAAACTCAGAAGAATAGCAGATCTTTCACGCAAATTAATTTACGTGCCAAAACCGAGCGGTAATGGAAGAAATTGCGGGGGGAAAAAATGCGGACGGTGCGATAACTCAGCTTTCAACCTAATAACAAGAATAAGCGAAAAGTGAGAATAATGGTAACGTCGCGCGAAACTTCGCTCCGAAGAGTTCGTTTTTAAAGAATGTCCGCTATTATTGAACATCGACAACTTGAAATTCGCACAATGGGCTGGGTCAAATTCTGCACAATACTTTCGATATACCGTGCATTCTGCCCTATTGAATTTTTATCGGTCATGCGTATTGCGTATCGTGGCGGAAATTCGGACATATAAATTGAACTATTCGTTATATTCTATTTATCCATTTGTTAATCCAAATCGATAGTCGACAATAATATTTCACGTTTAACGGACGGTAATGATTATACAATTAAAATTATTCTATTATGACAAGACATTTTTCGGAAATTTGTTTTAAAATATAGAATAAAACTGAATTTTTTCAAACAAATTTATTTAAAGAGTTTTCCATAAAAATCAAATAAATCTATTTTTATAAATATCTGAATTATAGCACCAATTTGTTTCTTATCAATAGCATAGCGCGAGTAATTTTGTTTCGATAAGAATCAAATAAAAAACGAGAAATATAACAATTTAATATTGCAAATATTCTTTTGTTAAGAGAAATTTGTACAATTTTATAAATAATAACTGAAAAAATTGTATACTATAAAATTGTATACTTTAAAAAAATTTTATGCTACACATTTTCTTCTTTACTTTATTAATGTTATTAAAAAAAAGATAAATATAAAATATTATAAGATAAACACAGATAGAAAATAATTTTTTTGAAAAGATCAAACTAGTTCAGAGATTTTTTTTTATCTTTTTCTAAATTCTCAAAATATTAATTAAAATCTAAAACTTTGTTCTTCTATCTATATTTTTACTTCTTTCTATTATATTTTTGCAATAAATGATTTGAAGATAAAAAGTTTTTGTTCATTGAAAATTTAAAGTCTTCTTGTTGGATTTTTTTCGTCTTTGTAAAAAACCCTTTATTTATATATTCTTTCAATTATATCATTTATGCAAAATGTTTAATCTCGATTAATCAATTTACAAGAGAGAAATGATATATCGAAGTGCAGTGGTAATCCTGTTCCGCTAATTCGCTTTACACGCTAAAATCGTAAACTGCTTATACTCTTTCAAACAGATCCATTCTCTATACAAATGCGGTGCGAGATCTAATGGTTGATTAAGCGTAACGTTCGTACACAACAAATCGATCATCGGCCTGGTTAATACCAGAGTTAACAATTGTGATGATCTTATTAATTAACAGTGACGTTCCATGATTGCGAGTTTAACGCTACGTCAAATCAAGCACCGTCCATTATTATTAACACATTAAATCGTAGATTCAATAGCGAGCGATTTCGCATGCTCGCGGATGCTGCGGTATTCGCTGAACTATTTAACGTCGAAAATGAAATAGTGATTTTTCTCGATGTCCTAACTCAGGGCTTTTTGTCTCCAGATCTAAACGAGAAATCTATCTATGACATTTCGTACGGTGAAAATTATTCTGTAGAGGCAGAAGGGCTCTTATTACATTCTTTCTTTACTATTTTATGTGTTATATATTCCGCGCACGAAGATTTATCGTCATCTGCATCTCGTATATCTTTATTCCGTTCGCATAGAGACACTTTCGATCCCGCAGACACGCAATCAAATATTGAAACATCTTGGCCTTGCAAATAAATGATTAGTTTGTTCGAGCGGCGAAAGTAAATAATAAATCGGAGAAGAAGCGCGAGACGAATCTTATACATTATGTATCTTATGCTGTATAATATGGCGATTGGTTGTGAGTTGGTCGAATTGAAGTTACGCCGAGGAGATTCTATTATGGGGGAAGAGAAGACGTATGTTGTAATATTCCATTATTCAGTTTGTCACCATTTTGAATTATTAAAAAATCGTAGGATATGATAAAATCGTGCACGGTCGCGAACAATTCACACGATAGAAAGATTTTCGGCATCAAGCAGCAACGCTCGGCAGCATTCCGGTATCATCGTATTTAATTAAACGCGATCGATCGGCTTATTTCCAGCGATTTGAATCCGAAAGACCATCATCCGGGCGCCTCTCCACAGTGTCTCATTTCCGTCGCGGTAATTAATTTATATTAATCAAGCCGTATAAAATTCTGTCCGCTTCCCTTCGTCTCTCGCGCGTTCTACTCAACGCAATCCACGGCTTTTCAAACTTTTTAATCGGTTTCTACAAAGTTTCCTCTTTTCGATAACGCTGTTCTTTCCCGCTGGACCACCGCCGCAATAATATAACTTTATCCACGCATCCGCGCGGGAAACGACGCTTGATTGTGAAACCACCACATATCGTAACGGCGATGAGATACCATTTCTCTCTTTATTTTTATTACGTTTTCTCTCGCGCTTTATCCTCCCTACGCTCAAAAATGCGGAAATGTGGAGATTCGAACTGTAAGTCATATTGGATAGTTAATAATCTCCTTTATACATAAAATACTTGATTATTGCTCTTATTTCCTTTTGTTTGAAACACGTGTCTGAATTTTCATTCGTTTTATCTCTGTAGTTTTATATTTTATATTTGCCAATAATCAGTTAAGAGGATTCATAAAATAATTTGAAAGAAAAGTATTGCTTTTGAAATCTTCGAAGAAACGAAATCTTTTATATTATTTTGTTTAAATATAAATTTAACGGATTAATCAGTGTAAGTATATCGATTCCTTGATGAGAAATTTATTTGATTACATCTGTTATATTTAATTATTTTTAAGAAATTGAACGTGCCTTTACAAAATAATTGTAGCATCGTTAATAAAGTTTTCTAAAGTCAGATCTACAATGAAGCTCTCATATTTTTCAATTTGTTCGAAACTACAATCTCAATATTGTAAAGTGCAAGTCTTAAAAGATCAATTTGTATATTAGTTTCCTAATGAGAAATTCCTTCGATTATTATGTCTGTTGTTATACTTAATTATTTTTAAGAAATTGAACGTGCTTTTACAAAATAGTTACAGCATCGTTAGTAAAGTTTCCAAAAGTCAGACAGCCTACAATGAAGCTCTTATATTTTTCAATTTCCTCGAAACGACAATCTCAATATTGTAAAGTGCATCCTCGAGGTTATTATTATAATTAAATGTTAACTCTGGAATTGTGGAGGCGCGGTTTGACTTCTGACAAAATCTGTGCTTTACAATGGAGAATAAGAGCGTAGCAAACTAGACCAAAAGTTCCGCAGGAATCTAATTATTGGAGACGAATCCGCAGTAAACACGAAGTACTTTAAGTACTCCATGCCACTAACACGCGTATTGCATGCTGAAAAACGAGACAATACGGATCATCGGGGTAATTAGGATCGGTACACCCAGGAGTTACTTGTTAAGAAAAACCGAAAGTTCTTTATTGAAATAAAACAAAGTTGCACAAAAACACTTCACGTCATTGGCAAGCAACGGGAAGCACAAAATCGAGGCTTGATGAGAAAGTTAAGAGCAGCAGTAGGAGAAAGTAAAAAGTTTCCGATAAATCAACAGTCTTCCATTTGTCATTCATCATTTTTCAACGGATTCTGAGTATACTGATTAAATGCGGATATAAAAATTACACGACAAAATAATATTTAATATTAGACGATAATAAAATGAATGAGATGCACAAAACTGTGTTTGTGCTACGATAGTATTGTTCGAAAAATAAATGCAAACAACATCCGTCGCAATCTCATAAAGTCTCGGTTCGAGGATGTAACATGTAGGTCGGATGTAGCTCTGGAGAAAATCTCACTGCGTCACAGCAGTAAGAAAGAAGATTTAGGGAGAGTGCAGGACTGGCGACAGAACTCGCCACGGGCGGCGAGTTTAAATGCGGAAGAACCAGAAAAACTTAGAGAATTGCCGAGCGGCATTCATGATGAATATGAAACCGGAAAACTCCGCGTTAAAAACTCCGTCGCCGCAACGTCATCCGTTGCGACTTTATCCCTTTTGATGAACGTGAATTTTTAACTTCATGTATCAGCATACTCCTCTAACTCACATCAGCTTTATTACGTTAGAAGGGTAGACTTGCAAACTACAAAAAATTTCATCTATTTTGCGGATGTTTCTAAAGTAATATTTTTGCTTAAACTTTCTAAAATCTTTTGATTCTTTATAAACCTAAAATTGAAGAAAAAGAAATATATTTATATAACTTATATAATTATTATATTAAAATTTATATAATATATAACTATTTTTTTATATAAATAATTATTGAAATTTATATATCTATCTATTATAATGCAGTTTTATTTAATAAGCGAAAAAAATCTAATTGTGAATAGAAACGCTGGATGTATATAATCACATCTGTTAGAATTTTGTACATTATTAGACCAAGAATTTGAGGTATCTATCATTTAAAATTCATTCTAAAATTTATTCTCTGTAAGATGCAGGCGAGAAAGAACAATATGAGAGATGCTTTTAGGATAATATAAGGCATAAATACATTAAAGTGGAAGAATGCGACAGTGAACGTCTCACGTAGGGAGTAGCACCTTCTGGCGCACGAAATTGTAGTTATCGTTAAATTTTCGCGGAAACGAGCTTACGGACGAACTTATAAACCGGCCGGATAATTCCGGCTGTAGAAAACTGTCTTGCCAGCGTGAGAAAAGCTCTGGTCGATAAACCATTTCGTCATGCCACTATTCTAAGATCGCGTTGAAAAATAAGCGGTGCTGGATAACAGGCGGGGGGGCTAAATATAGTCGAGCGCCGTGGTGGTCGACCGCTATTTCGTGCACGAACATGAGGATTTTAGATCAACGATCCGCCTTCTTCCTTTTGCAATCAAAGAGTGCGACAGCGGTTTAGCTCGCTTTCTTAAACGTTCAACGTAGTATATGTCTTAATCTAAATTTAATATTCACACACAACTTTAAAATCAATTGTTATATGCTTGAGAAAAAAAGTGAGTTGAATATTCATTGAAATTCATTGATTGTATTGATTGTACAATCTACATCTATCCCTTTTGCGTTAAATTTGTATAAATACAAAAGGTTTACGTGAATACAAAATTTTACATCAACTTTTTCGGTATTAGGGAAAGCTTATTTGAGAATGAAAACACGGATACGATATCCAATGTTACCGAATGTTTTCTGTCAATGGAATTTTCTGTGTGCACGGTCCGATAATTCCGTCCAATCCGCTGTGCGTACAAATGGGAAACAACTCTGCTGAAAGTCCGATTTCCTCTATTTATATTTCTTTTTTCACGGGGTTACCATCCGATTATTTGGATTAGACGCTGATATATAGTCTGAAATCGAAAAAGAAAAGCAATGAGTAATATGTGAAAAATACCTAAAGAAAATATATTTACAGTCAACAGACAATGATTGGTTGTTTACGATATTTCTTTCACACAATTGTATATTTATTATAAATTATAAAATGGTAAGAAAATAGTACCTCGCGATGCGTTTGCGTCATTTGGCGCAATATTGTTCACAGCAGAGCTATTGCAGGTCGCCGCCGCGCTGGCAGATTGAATAGGAATTTCCGTTGATCCGCCTCGACGGAATGCATATTAATGTTGACATTAAGCAGGAACGATTATTAAACGGTCCTCGTTACGCATGTCATTCTGTTTCTATAAAACAGATAATTGGAAATCAGTTATCGAATTCATTATTGAATTCTACGCTTAGGGGAGAACAATATTATAAAACATAAGCATATTCTCTAGTTTAACTATGAAACTTTTTCACACGAGCATAAATACGTCTGAGAGAGGAAAATTATTGGACGCTAAATTCCAACAATTGCAACTGTGACTCGACATAATTAACTGAAAATCTCTTTGAAAATCTGTTTTTAATTTTTAGCTTCTGATATTAAATTAAGATTTTTTATATTTTCCAAATTTGTTATTTAATAGTTGATCTATAAAATAATATCTCTGTCGTATTTAGATTAAGATTTTTTAATATATTTTTCAGATTTATTATTTAATAAACTGATTGATGAAGTAATATTTTTCTATGATACTAGATTAAGATTTTTTTTAAATATTTTCTAGATTTATTATTTGATAGAGAATTGGTGGACAAAATAATATCTCCGTGAATCAAGATATTATTTCATTTTCCAAATTTATTATTTAGCTATATATACAGGATGTTTCTGAAATAACGCTCATCAAGATACCTTAAAGTTGTTTTACACATCGCGCGCGCGATTTTAGACATTTTGCTCATTGGATAACTAAAAAAAAAAAAAATATTGCGAAAATTGCAAAATGGCAAAGGACTTTTCGACTCAGTTTTTTATTAGGAATAGCACTGTATGATTAATGGGCATTATTTTAAAATACTTTGTATACAAATAATATCTCTACTAATATGACATCAGACATAAAAAAATAACTATGTAATAACATAAAAAATTAATCCTACAATAATACAGAGCATTTTATAATGTGTAAATTATTTTGCAAACACGTAAGTAACGTCTACGATACATATTCTATGATTTTACGAGGATAAATGTAAATTGCGAAGAACGACACGTTTGAAATTTTCCGATTGCAAATCCATATGTTCATTTTGTGTACTTTGTGTGCTTTCCACCGACGATCGTTCGCCGAAAACGAGCCACCGGAAATCGAAGGTCCTCGGCTAAGTATAGCTCGCACCGCGCAAGCATAAGTCTGGCCGGTGACGTCGAAAAGTGTCAGTATACTGGATCTCGTGTGGACCGACCGATTCCAGAGACGCGACGATCCAAAACGCTCTAAATAGCGACTCACTTGTTATCGCCGGAAGCAATCTTTTGTTTGTGACACATGCCAAGTATTTTAGGTATTATCATTGTCGTTGGCATCAGTCGCGACACGTGGATGGATGATCGATAACGCCTCGTGCGAGACGCGAGTGGAACGAGAGCCGAAGATCGAAGATCGAACTCGTGATCAGTCCACGATAAATTGGCGGATCATCAGCAAGGGTAGAATCTTAATACTGTGAAAGTGCGCTCAGCTCGGATAAACGCTTATACTTTGTGATTGAAAAATACGAATGGGTATTTAAAGCTGATTTAATTTTTAATTAATTTTACACGATAATTCCTTTAACGAAAAATCGCCGTCTATCATCAAAAAAAATTTTCATCTCAACAGAGGAAGTTCGTTCTGTTTTAAAGATGTACAAATAATCTTTACAAAAAGTGATTGCAATTGGAAATTTATATTTTCCGTATAAAAATAAATGTTATATATAAAACAGTATAATAAGGTCAATATTTATGTTTAACAGGACAGTTTTAGAGTTTATACGAAAATTTTCTCCTTTCATTTTAATTAGTTTTTAAAAACTTATCTACTTCTTATTGAAATAATTTTTGAACCAGATTTTAAATTACTAAATTACTACTTTTTGTATTATTGTCAAATATAATATTAAAAATTGTTTTTATAATTTTTCATCTCGTTAAAAAATACATGTAATACATTTCTTAAATTTAACAAGACAAATCCCTGACGAAAACAATGCTCTGAAAATCATTTTTATGAGATGAAAATTCAAAGGAGATATATTGATTTAAGGAAAAGTAATACGGTGAGATTCCAATTTGAAATAGATTTCTTCATCTTTAATTAAAAGATTTTAAAAGATTTGACAAGTGAACATGTTTCTCTTGTTAAAAGTGTCTAACTTGAATGACGTGGAGAACAAATTTGAAAGTGTATGTGTGCCTTCTCCATTTTGGTTTCGAAATGCGGAAATATGTCCAGTATCCTTAATGTCACTGTCTGCCCGAACGAATTAGGGAGATTTATTCTCTTCGTTTGCGTTCAGAGCGGGCGTGCCTGGGATTACGAGACATTAGTCGCTACACAAATTACGTGCTGTGCACTGCGGCGGGAGAAATTATTCGACATGTCCGTCGTTCTATGAGCAATTTAGGATTCGTTGATTAGACACAGGTGTACAGCAGATCCTCACGATCATTTAGGATTTAGACCGGTCATTAAGTTCACCGAATTTTGGGATATAACTGTTTGACCATGATAATTCAAGATTATAAACTCACGCTAATTTATTGTTAATACGCACAAAAAAACTCTCATTAGTTCATCCTTAATCTATGATTCAACCATCATTATCAATAATCATTATCTTTAACAAACTCTGTACATTAAGCTGTCTAGAAACTTTTTTAAACTGATTTAAAAAGAATAAAAACAATTCTAACAAGTAAATATTTAATAATATTAATAAATATTTAATTTACTAAATATTTAATATGAATTACATTATTCTTTTTAATAAATCTGTTAACAATTATTTAACTTAATAATTGGTGCTATTAATATACTCAAATTTTAATGAATCACGATGTATATAAATTAATTACGCAAATAGAATAAAAATATTATAAAGGCAAATTCAAATAACTGTACAATAATTGACTGTACAAGGAGTAAAATACCGAAGTGCTATTTTGCAGACATTTTGTGAGCAATATAAATTATAAATTTAGATTTCTGCGAAATCTCTTTCTCTCTCTAGCTCTTTCTGTCTGTCTTATAATATTCAATTACACCACGTATCTTCCAGGGATATATTAGACGAGAAAAGACGACTTGTGAAATAGTCTTTTTTTGAAATGACGCTCACAAACTCTGTCGCACGCGGACAAAGGAAAAAGCTGAATCATTCACGCTGTTTATTTTGCTGCAAGAGAATAATGATGCGCCACGTGTGCAGTTTCGTTTCATGAAAGTACGACAATCGGAATTTCCGAATTTGTATTACGCGATACATTCATTGTGTTCTGTAAATCTAATCTTATCTGCACAATATTAGGAATTAATATCGTTATTATATATATTCCGTATTTTATTTTTTTATATATTTTACACATTTATATATTTTACAAATTTCGTTGTTACTTCCTTTAGGAAAATTTAATATTGTAAATTAGTGATTAATTATTTATTTTGAATATTAAAAACTTCATTATTAATGCTTTGAATACTCAAAATAAGTAATTAATCGTCAACCAATTTAAACTTACAGTATTAAATTTCTCTAAAGATAATTCAATGTCGATACTAAAATTGAAAAAAATCAAACGTTTGTGGATACCTTATTATACGTTGTGAATATCTTATTGATTATAGAAATAGATATATATATAGTAAGATCTGATAGTGGTTTAGTAATTAAAGTAATAATAGTAATAATAGTAATGTATAGAATAATATGAGATGGTGTCTTTCTGACATGATTGCTATTACGAATGGTCCCATAAAAGATCTCGAAGATACATGGGGTACAGTCATAAGCATTATTCATGGTAGTTTCCAGTGAAAACGCTACTCGAAATTATTAGACCACGCTGGGGACTCCTTTCAAAAGGCCAGAAAGTCCCCATGATCCATCGCGAAATATGATCATACAATTAAAGCTTGATGAAACGAGAACTTTAATAATGTGGACGTGGATATCTCCTGGGGAGGGGGGGGGGGGGTAAATTGCTCGACAAAGTTTCGAGGCTCACAGTCAAAGTGTCAGAATTAGCATCCCGTTTCATTTCCTCATAGCACGCCCATGAAAGTTGCTAATACAATAGTTACTCGCCGCCTATTGCACTCCAACATGCACACGGAGAGAAAGAGTGAGAAGGACGAGGGAGAGTTTAAGATCCAACAAGTGGTTCGTCTGTAACAATGCTTCCTAATGTACTAGCTTTTGCCATTGTGTCGGCTCAGATGCGCGATCGGTCCTCGATGTTGGCAACCTTCGATGTTGGCGACGTCAGTACAGAAAAAGTTGCGAAAGCTAAAACGAATTTGGCTCAACATCTAGCTAACGTTTTAAACAATCTCTTTGAACTTTTCCTGTGTGATATTGATGCACGCGCGTACGTCCTATAAGTGTATTTAAATTTATTCGCCATCGAGATTTTATTAAGAGAAACGTTATCACATATATATTTTTACATTTTGATCATTTAATTAGTAATTCGCAATTGAATGTACCATTAAGATTTATACATTTTTAATTTACCATTAAATTGAATTAATTGCGAAATATGTGAATAAAAAATGCTACATATTAATACATATATGAGCAAGTTTAATTTATAGAATATAAAAGCTGCACAAAAAAAAGTATTAGCTTTGCTTCAAAGTATGCGTCTGTATAAAGTATTTAAGTTTTAATAAAATTTTATAGAGGATATCTCTTTTTTATACACAAAAATAAAAAAATTTTGAATAAAATTACATGATCGTATGTATTAAAAAAATATTAACGACGAGAAGAATTAGGAATTGAGAAATTCTTTGCTTTCTTGAAGATATCTAAAAATTTTAATAAAACTTAAATGTTTTTATTATGTAAATCTAAACCAACTTCTTGATTAACAAACTGTGTTTGCATTGGCATTATTGAAACGAAAGAACCTTGGATATTTTACGAAGAGACCGGATCCGATAATCTTGTGTCTTATGGAATTATAATCGACATTGATCGAGTGCTTCCGTAACAGAAAAAGAAACGATATAGACCTCGTAAGTTTTTTTATAGAATTCTCAGAATCGCAACGTGCGTCACGCTCGTAAAGACTTTAAAATTGACTCGCGCGGATACAATTTTCCAAGTCAACAATTCTGATACAAATTAATAAAGTTGCCTCGATAACTAATTTGCGCAAAAAGAAAATTTTATATTTTAATATCTTTATTCTATTATGATATCTAAAAAAAAGAGATGAGAGAGAATTTAATTTCAAATAATAGAAGTGAGAAAGAACGGAGTAGGAAAGAGATGAAAAATGTAAAGCAATAGAAAAAGAATAAGTTAGAATTATTATCAATTTATTTAAATACACTTGTATTAAATGTTACAATTAAATCTATACAATCTATACAAATCTATACAAACGATATTTTTGCTGTGAATATGCATCGCGCTAAATAAAACATTCACTTCGCGTTAATCGAGATTATCTCGCCTACTATGAACCTCGTATAAGCGCGATAATTAATTCGTGGATTGCATTGGTAATCATTCACTCATTAGCGACGTTCAAATATTTATTACGGTTGCCGCGGTTTCCGGATCCGCAATTCTACTCATTTCGAGTTGAATGTTACAGTCGAATTGTAATATATTACGATCTGATATTATTAAGCATGACGGTTACATTTTACGAAACTATTTCTATGATTAATAAATTTCGATTTTATTAAATTAGATTGTACATATATATCGTTATTTTTCAACTCATCAAAGTTGAACTGTACGATACGATTTATAATCTCAAGTCGTTAAGTGATAACAAATCATTTCTTTACTTCAAAAGTGATACAACTCTAAAAAATTAAATTTTTCAGAAAAGAAAAAGAGCTACGTATTTTTTCAACTTGACAAAAAATTATTAACTAATGAAATATCGAAAAAGAACATGATCAATTGTCATTCCAATTTTGTTTTATATAACCCTTAAAAAATTTTTAATAGTTTTTTTTAAATCATCCCTTTTAGTTATGCCGATTTTAAAAAAATTTCTCTCTTTGAATTGTAATGATTTTGATGATTCTTTATGAAGTTAAATTAATTTACTGTTAATGATTGACATAACAATTTTTCTAATTTACTTATTTTATATATATGACAATACGTAACTCGAAAATTATGTTTTTAAGCGTACTTTTGAGCAAGTAAAGTTAAGGGAGCAAAATTTCACAAGTATTTAAAGTTATAATTTTTATTCTCATTGTCGGAGCTTCTCTCATCGAAAGCTTTTGTGAGTTGCAAATAAAGAAAGTATTCAAACTATTGGAGGAAAAATAAGATTCTCCTTCCTGCGCTCACAACTGTGATTTAATTATGAAAAGTTTCAGCATAATATACGTCGCGAGAAGTTTTCAGAACTGCCCCCCTGAGAACCACCCATCTCTTTACTACCAAATTTACGCTGATGATTCATCGTGTCTTAAAATAGAAGTCCAATGACTCCACACAGATCTTGACATTGTCTTGGCCCTTATGATATATTATATATTGAAAAATAATTGCGAAATTGTTTTTATGTCATTAAATTTGAACATTGATTTTATCACGATTAACTGTGGAATATGTGCAACTGTTGAGTAGTAATATAACGAATTAATTATTTTATAAGTAAAGATATACAATATAAATGGTTAATATAGATTAGGTAAATTCAATCATTAATAAAATAATTTAATCGATAATATTAAAATGAATAAAATGAAAAAAATATTAATATTATTTGTGTATCTCGATCTTTTTAAAAATTCTGTCACGTGAGACAGAACATTGCTGCACTGCGAAAAAGATACTTAAAAATTTATTTGTGGCATACAATGTTTATTTCACTGAAATAAATTCTTATTTAATTACGGCAAAATAAAATTTTATTTCTAAATAAATCATTTATATATTTTTTTAAATTAGATTATATTTCAATTAGAGTATATTTCACAGTAATGTATATTTCGTCGTCGTAGTCAAATTTTTTTTATAACTAATAAATATCGAAAATGTTATTTAATTAAATATTAATTTTATTGAATCTTCAAAATAATTATCTAGGAGCATGATAAAAAAAAATGTTAAGCATGATAAAAACGCTTTAAAAAATTTGGCATTTTAGTCAGCAAATAGAATGTCTATACAATTATTTTGACGGTCCAACAAAATTATTTTTGGATTTGTATCATATCTAAATTTTTAGATGTTTCAACGAAACTATTCTTTTCATATGAATGTATGAATGTATAAATATCGATTCAGTCACATGATGCCTGATGCAAGAACACTATCAACTACTGTTGCAAACTGCTATTTCCTCAATCGCCTAACACGTGGCCGGAATGAATAAGATTCTGGCAGCATTTGAATTTTGAACACTGTCTGATTATATAGTCGATATGTTCGCATAATCTATTTATTAACTATGACGATGTCAAGTTAAAATAGTATATAAAATATTGAAATGCATTGAGACATCTTTGCATTATTCGTTAAACATTTATTAATTTTTCTTTTAATGAACAATTGAACTTTCAATAAAATACTATCTATTTTTAAATATGATAAAGAGATAGAAACAAATTATATTACAAAACAAAATATATTAAAATATTGAATCAATTCGATGCTCAAAAATCGAATATTGATCCAACGTGTAACTTGTCTTATTTTATGTCAACAATGTAAAGCATAGATTGAAAATAAGTTTTCTTCTTTTTAGGCATGGAGCAGTTCGAGCAGCTGCTAACCTGTGCAATATGCCTGGATCGATATAGAAATCCGAAGCTCTTGCCATGTCAACACAGCTTTTGCATGGAACCGTGCATGGACGGCCTCGTCGACTATGTTCGTCGACAGGTCAAATGTCCGGAATGTCGTGCCGAACATCGTATACCATATCAGGTAAATTATTTTGATCTTGTTGAAACATAATTAGTTTGTGAAAGCTTAGAATTATTATAAATATTTTAAAATTATTTTAAGAGAAATTATTTATTTCGTGCTTCTGGTTTCAACTAGTTACACATTGAAATACATATATATATATATATATATATATATATATATATATATATAATATACTATATATATATATATATATACTAATTAAAAACTAAACTAACTAACTATACTAATAAATAAATAATAAGTAAGTAATAGTAGTAGT